>NW_013667271.1:143628-153780 GCF_000517525.1 Limulus polyphemus | reverse complement strand
ACTCTTGTTTTCTGTTTGTTGCTACAGATCGGCTAGTTAATAAGACTCTTGTCTTCTGTTTGTTGTCACAGATTGGCTGGTTATTAAGACTCTTGTTTTCTGTTTGTTGCTACAGATCGGCTAGTTAATAAGACTCTTGTCTTCTGTTTGTTGTCACAGATTGGCTGGTTAGTAAGACTCTTGTTTTCTGTTTGTTGCTACAGATCGGCTAGTTAATAAGACTCTTGTCTTCTGTTTGTTGTCACAGATTGGCTGGTTATTAAGACTCTTGTTTTCTGTTTGTTGCTACAGATCGGCTAGTTAATAAGACTCTTGTCTTCTGTTTGTTGCTACAGATCGGCTAGTTAGTAAGAATCTTGTCTTTTGTTTGTTGATACAGATTGTTTAACCTTGTATATAATTAGTCAGATGGACAATCGTCATCAAAGAAAGAGAGACAGATATAACCTTTTAATGAACGTATGAGGTCCACCGGCAATTTGTGATAATTAGCTCTCTCCATACAACCAATATGACATCAAGCTGGGGCGACATCTCTTGACCACTGGCAGTTATGTCGAATATATTATTATTTTTTATCTTAGTGGTAGGAATATAGATAACAACAACCATGAAACCATAGAAAACAGCAACAACTTTTTCGCCTCCATAGTTTTGTCTGCGTGTTTACAATTTGACCAATCACAATGCTTCCAACAACAGTCTTGTTCTACAGATTTCTTATCGACCATATAAACAGGTATTTCGTGTGAAACAAACGATATTGTATTTTAAATGATCTCGTGCATTGGGTGTGGTCAGGAAAACGTGCGATGATGTCATTTCTCTATGTCAGCCGGCCAACAAGACCACTGATAGTTTTAATCTACGGGGATGTGCCCCACTATTAAAGTAGCTTGCTAGTCGCGCATGCGTATCTTATAAAGCTTGCTTTCTGTTTCTCCGCGTGAACGTCCACTTCCATATATGCATGTAATTATTCTGCTGGAAGATTTAGTTCAGCAGCTGTGACGTAGGCCGGCGTGTATAACATAAACCCAACCCACTAGTTGACAGGAATTATACGTCGGAGTGCCCTAAGAAAGGATATCACATATTCTTTTACTTTGAGAAGTCAGGAGTTATATGTTGGAAATAGTGCAATATAATAACTGCTTTAAACAAGTGGTGCGTGTGTAAGCAAGAAGGAAAAGCCGACTTCTAAACGGGTCGTAGCACAAGACATTTTCATCGATCGAGGTAAAGATGACTGAGAAAGCCGAGTGCGTCGCTGAGTGGTTGGGCTCATCCTTGGTGAACGGGCCTCTCACTGAACTTTCGCTGTCTCGGTGTGTACGCGCGCTGAAAACTTGTGCTGGACATTGGAAAAGTACGGGGCGAAGGTTCTGTCTGCGACTGGACAAAGACGGGTTGACGGAACATGACAACGGCATTGAACACAAGGTCAATCTGGACAGTGTGGTCTTTTTTTACCTCCCACCAGACAGTCCTCGGACCGTTGTGTGGGTGATTAAAGCAAACGGCCCCCTGGCGGCTAGAGTATGGAGATGTGATACTGCTGCTGAAACTTTAGAGCTGTACCGTCTTTATCATCAGCTCATCTCCAGAAGAAAAGTAGGGAAAACTCGAATTATGAAAAGTCAAATCGGAGATGAACAATTCAGAAAACAACTATCGGATATTTTATCAAAAAGGAATGAATCCGAAAACGTTCTGAAAATGTCGCTTCCTGAAAATAAGACACAACTATCGAGAAAAGTTACAACTAGCTCTCAAGCCACAATGACCAATGATAGTCACGCTCATAACGCCAAAGTTTCAAATACGCCTCATAACAATTCCCATGTAAAGAATAAGAGGGTTACTAAGGAAGACGAGGGTAAAGATATGACGATAGCTCTTGTCACCCAAAACCAATATACTCCTCAACCCCCACCCTATAATAGTTCTGCTAGTCAGGGGTCACGGGTTCATGGACGTACGGTTTCCAACACTGTGGAAAGAAGACATTCTTCTCTTACGACGAAAGATCAGAAAGAGAGTAAACGAAGCCCACAACGACAGGTGCTAGTTGCAGCAACTCGAAATGGTAGACCCGTTTTAGCTCGACAGAGAAAGCCAGCCATGATTCTCTCTTCCACTGACCGCTGGAATCATCACGAATTGGGCCGAACGTTACCATCTCTAACAAAAGAAGACTTAAACATCCAAGAAAATCAACCCAGTCTGAAACTCGGTCGAAGAAGATTGGGGAGGAACAATCTAGTGATTGAGAAACATCCTAAATTTCTTTAGCACAGACCTGGGCTGACCTTCATTTCCACTTTCGCTGCTTGTGGAACCTTGGCTATTCAACGAACCTGACCTAGTGACATTTACAACACGTGACTTGCCTGTAAGACCAGATCCAAATGATCCAACTGGCTTTATGAAAATGTAGGAACCGTCCAGAAGCTCCAGACGATGCCCAAAAGTCACACTAGGGGTTCTATTAACACCTTGAAGTCTTGTTAATAGAATGGGTTTGTTATTATGATTAAACACTCTCTGCAGAGAGCCACTACTGATTTGGAGATCGCTATTTCCTGACCTCTCCAACCATCGCCTGTAGGATATTGCACGTGACAGGATATTGCACGTGGAAATCCAGGTCAACATGAATTAAGGAAAAACGTGACCTTCAACAGTATGACAACAGTTCAAATAATGGATAAATAATGTAGTTCTGAACAATCCAGATCTCATGGATCAACTCCAGTTCAACAGTTTAGATAAAAAAAAAGAATTAAGTAATTTTAGGAGTACCGGTATACGTCACCACCAGTTTGACAACACCCCAGATTATGTTGTAAGTGTCATCACATGGATTGTCCCCAGTAACCACCATGTTGACAACACCCCAGATTATGTTGTAAGTGTCGTCACATGGATTGTCCCCAGTAACCACCAGTTTGACAACACTCCAGATTATGTTGTAAGTGTCGTCACATGGATTGTCCCCAGTAACCACTAGTTTGAGAACATCCCAGATTATGTTGTAAGTGTCACCACATGTATTGTCCCCAGCAACCACCAGTTTGACAAGACTCCAGATTATGTTGTAAGTGTCATCACATGTATTGTCCCCAGCAACCACCAGTTTGACAAGACTCCAGATTATGTTGTAAGTGTCATCACATGGATTGACCCCAGTCACCACCAGTTTGACAACACTCCAGATTATGTTGTAAGTGTCGTCACATGGATTGTCCCCAGTAACCACTAGTTTGACAACACCCCAGATTATGTTGTAAGTGTCGTCACCTGGATTGTCCCCAGTAACCACCAGTTTGACAACACTCCAGATTATGTTGTAAGTGTCGTCACATGGATTGTCCCCAGTAATGAGCCGAAAGTTAAGTGTTATAAATCTTCAATATTACAACTAAAGTCGAAGTCTGTGTTGGAAGAACAATGATATTCAAGAGAAAAAGTTTGTGGTTCAGGCAAAAGAACGAGTGAAGAGACTAATTGTCAAATATATTTGCAAATTGTGGTATAAAAATGTGTTGCGTTATACATAAAACTAATAACACGGTACTAATGACCTTAATCTAGGTTATCTTTTATTTTGTAGAAAACAAAATTAAACTGTTTTAAAATTAACTTCTGATGATTTGACCACTCCTATGAAGCAAAAAAGGACGAATACAATGGATGTAAAAATCTTTAATCTTCAAAAGAATCACATCAAACAGTGTAATATGGGACTAGAAATGCAATTTGTATAGTTTTTGTTTGGTTTATTCATTTAAGTAATCTGTAAATAACTTTCATTACATTTAATATCGTATCATTTTAATTAATTGTATGCAAACAAATGACTTGTTTTTTATATTTCTGATTTTTTATGTCATTAGTTTTCGTAATTGTTGATGGAGTGTGTTTTCTAATAACAAAGCCACATCGGTCTATCTGTTGTGTCCATCGAGGGGAATCGAACCCCTAATTTTAGCATTGTAAATCCGAAACTTACCTCTATTTCACCGGAGGCCCATTTTTGTTGAAAATAATTAATATTTTAATTATTGTGACTCATGACAGTTGATAGAAATATATTTTAGTATTTGAGATTCATGACTAATAATATAAATATATCTTAATATTTGTGACTCATGGCTGAATATACAAATATATTTTAATGTTTGTGGCTCATGACTGATAACAGAAATATATATTGAGTATTGTGGCTTGTGATTTCTAACTGTTAATATAAATACATTGTTAATCATCGGTATTCGTCACTGAAAATGGAATTATGGTTAATAACCAACGCGCTTTAGAGTTCACATGATTATTAGAGATTGACACATTAATCAAGTGAAAGTTACTTCATATAAAACGGTTATATTATTTCAGTTTATGATATGCGAACACTATCTTCCACGATAATAGCTGCCATAGAACGTGTTCAATAACGAATAAAGACAAGCAGGATTTCTCGAGGTTTTCAGTAACATTAGCAATCGCAACAGAACGACTTCCCGCTGTTTTCGTTTTTAGATTTCGAAAATATTACCTAAGTAAGCGTATGTTTGGAATATCACACGATTTGACAGATATGCAGCAGTTTGGACACATTGATCTGGGAGCTTTACCTTTAGATGCTTTTTAACAACCACCTAGTGGTAGATCTTTTTGTATAATATGGCAAGTAACCTGCTCTGTATCGGGCACATTGTACTCAGAGATTACTTTTTTAGTTGATCAAAACCATTAAGTAAAACATGTGTTCAGCTCGGAGTTAAAAATGTATATTACTTTACTTTTGTTCCACCTTAACTCATTTTCAGTAATAGAAAAGCCATTCATTGCCTTAGTTACATACAAACATTTTGTCAAGCAATAGGGCGTTAACTATTGTCTTTACTACTTGCAAACTTTCTGTCCAACAACAGAAGACTCAATCATGGCCTCAATTATATGTAACCTTTCTGTCTAACAACAGAGGACTCAATCATTGCCTCAGCTACTTGCAATCTTACTGTCCAACAACAGAGGACTCAATCATTGTCTCAGCTACTTGCAATCTTTCTGTCTAACAACAGAGGACTCAATCATTGTCTCTGCTACTTGCAAACTTTCTGTCTAACAACAGAGGACTCAATCATTGTCTTAGCTACTTGCAATCTTTCTGTCTAACAACAGAGGACTCAATCATTGCCTCAGTTATATGTAACCTTTATGTCCAACAACAGAGTACCCAATCATCGTCTCAGCTACTTGCAATCTTTCTGAATTATACATTGGGCCCACTGGGCACGGGGACAAAGGCCGATGCCCTAAGGTGGACCTGAAAAAAATTGAACTGTGTTATTTTTTCAAGTTGTTACAGGAGTGTCTTTGTTTTACATCTTGGCAAAAAATATTTAAAAAATAATCAATGTTTATAAAACCAGTCCAAGCCAAGACTAGTTTTATAAACAAAACAACACTACTGTATTTAACACAAATATAATTTCTTTTGGCTCTTAGCCTCTTATCTTAATACAATGTCCTATAATCTAACACGTGTGAGGTAAAGAGAAACTATAGTTACATTTTACATGTTTCGCCAGAACATTGGTTTGTCTCCTTCCTGAATATAAATAAGTCGTCATTTTAGTAGGTTTAACATGTCAGCTTAGAGTTACAAATCCCCTGTGGAAACACTGAATACCTGAATCATCCATTCATGCACATTTTAACTTTACACGTGCTGGGTAAAGACAGAAAATATTGCCCAAACCAGCAGCTTATTCGTACGTGACAGAAAATTTTAAAAAATGGGGCTAGAAAATGTGGAAGTAGAGATAAAATATTAATGTTTTTTAAAGGATAAAAAAAACAAATACTAATTATTTTTAAAACGATTTGAATATTGAGAAATCGAAGCCAGACAATATTGCGCTCGGAAACAAAAATAAATCGAATTCTGAAAATCTTTGTTCTGTATTTACTTAGTTCATCAGACTAAAATAAATTTGATGATAACATGAGAAAAATTTACACAACATAAAATTCAGAAAGGTATAAACAAGGATGAAATATAAACAAATTCCTAAAGTAACATATAAAGTTTTGTTTAATATACAAACAACGTTAAGAGCATCTTTTGACCTTAATAATTCCAAAATTACTTATTTTCCATTACACAAATACCCTTATCTATCTAAGCTGCAGTTATCCCTCGTTGAATGTAGCTCTTCGTCAGACCAGTCCAGTATTTCCTATTCTTAGCATACCGTGTCCATCTGATTCCTGCTTCCGCCACTCGTCCCTCCATCTTCTCTTTTGCCTTCCCTTAGATCTTGTCCCTGTCCTAAGTTGCCATTCCATTGTTCTTAATACTCTTGCGTTTAAATATATTGAAATAAACATAGGATAATAAGGAAATCCAAATGAAAATTGTAATAAATTTTAATTAGTTATTTAGTTTCAAAATATTGCAAAAAGAAAGAAAACCCAAAACTGAACATTGTTCTGATAATTACGCCGAAATGTTAAATTTTTGTATGGTAATGACGTCATAAACCTTTCAGAACCAGCGGATACTCGGTGGATTTTATTTGCTTCTTTACCTGCTCAGTGAAAATCCCAGTATGAATGAAAGAAAAGGAGAAGAAGGTCCTAAGACCGAATGTTGAGCTATTAGTGATTTAAAAGTTTTGAATTTAGATTAAAATTTAAATTAATTTTGTTTAAAATAACTGAATAATTTATTGAAATAACCAAAAACGGTTCTTTTCAGATCTGGGATCTAAAAATCCGATCCAGAGAAATTTAGTTGTGGGTGAAACGGCAGCACCCCGAGAAACCCACTTTCACTAGACGAGCGCAGTCTATTCGTCCAAATGCTGGAATAAAACATATGATTGGTAAATAACATACATACTATGTGTTTCCTACTAATTGGTGGTGCTACATAGAAAGAGTTAAATGCTAGTGTTAATTAAACTGTTAATCATATTGACGGGGGATAAATGTCGTTGTCATGCACCTGGGGTGTAGGAATACTGTGAAAATTCGCAGGTTAACAAGTTACGTGTTTATAAAATTTGGTAGAATATACGTTCTTGAACTGGTCTTTGAATTTAATAAGGTATACAGGTGGTTAGGTAGGCAACTTTGATCACTATAATTTGAAGGTTTTGGATTCTATTTACTTAGATATATTAGAAAGAACTGGGTTACGATATTCAAAGAGAGGCCTTATGTAAATAGTGGTTATTGTTTTACTATTACAGCTTTGGTTGATTCCTCCTAAGATAGGTTATTCTATTATTCGCGTTGCTTTTGACATCATTCAGGTGTAGGTTCCATTGAAGTGTTTGAGTGAGTGTTATTCCTAGAAATTTCACAAACTTGGAAAAAGTTATGTTTGAATTATTGAGGGTGAGATTAAGGCTGTGAAACGTTTTGGTTCTTTTACTAATTTTCTTGAGAAAGGCTGCTGTTTGGATTTTGGAAGGGATGAGGGCAACATGCTATTTGTTACACCATTTAGATACAGTATTTAATGAAGTCTTAATGTTGCAGTACGCAGGTTGCTAGAAGAACTCCAGATAGCAATATCATCGGCATATTGAGACGTTAGTGTGTTGAGTGAGGAAGGTAAAGGAATATCGTTGACAAATAGGTTGTAAAAGTAGGCTTTAGTATTGAACCCTGTGGTACACCGGCCGTGAAGAAAATTAAACGCAAAGCTTCCGGTCAAGACCGAATAATCAATATGGTTGTTAAAAACCTCACAGAAACCATCCTCAACCATTTAGTAACACTCATATGGAAATCTGCTATAATTAAAGTAATCGCTAAAAAGAATAATAATTCTACCGATCCAAGCAATTACAGACTCATTAGTTTACTAAACACCTTAAGGAAATTAATGGAGAAACTAGTAACCAACTGCTTAATCTGCCATATCCCGAAACATTTTAATGAATATTCAAAATTCCGGCAGAAAACACAGACAAACTGCTGACCATCTAGTTAGACTTGTCGAGTCAATTTATCGAGGATTCAACAGAAAACAAACCACCGTAACCAGTTTTTTAGATGCACAAAAAGCTTTCGATTCGATATGGCACAATGGATTATGGAACTTGTATTATAGGCGTGGTGTTTTTAAATTTCTTTTGCTCACACAGTAGTCCTATATTTATATAGAAGTTCTTAAAATATCTAGCACTGATGCTAATAATTTTTCCTTGTGCATTATTTAACCAGACAAGTAGTTAAACACGTTTTGAAACTAGCATGCACGTGTTTCTTTCAAGCAGTAACATGTATTCTTTTAAGTAATATCGTGTATGGCATTTCTAGTTGTCTTTCACTCATCACATATGATTTAAAGAACATGATGGCAACTTATCTTTTGAATGATTCAGCTGGCAAGCTATTTAAGATACTAAGAATAAATATGAACCCGTACTTTGAGTCTTTTACATATTATCTAAACACTCGCCGAATTATTTAGAGAAGCATGTAGAGCTGATGACATTTTTTAACTACTTGAAGTTAAAGTTTACAAATTATTATCAGTTATTGATGGAAAACATGATATTCCTAAATGATAATAAACAGAAGCGGATACCGTACTTTATGTCGAGTTCAACAATTAAATTTAAGATATACTTGGCCTGCTTACAGCTCTCAGTTGTTCCCAAGACAACAACTGGTAATACGCTACTCTAATCGCACGTGGCATGTAATAAACGTATTAGTCGTTGGTGATTTAAAACCATGTTGGACAATTTTTAAATAAGTTACACATGAGAAATGCGAAAATAATCTAACGTGAAGCAGAGAACGCTAGTGATATCTCGACTAGAATTTGTTAGAAATATTAAAATATTTATACAGAGTAATTGTACTGAGATTACACTAACGCTCATAAATTAACTTTTATAAAGAACTTGACCTTTCAAGCATATCAAACTGTGACATTTATCTACCCATGATGCACCGCACAGGCACGAACTGCCTACAGCGTAACTAGTTCTAAGTTGTAGCTTAAAAAAATCATAACATAGTTATAATCCCGTTTATTACTTTTTATGCTCTGGTTATATTAACGTTAGAGAACAACTGATTGGTAAGATGAATAACAGTCTGTTAAACTGACTTTTTTGTATACGTCTAATCTCTTCACTAGAACCGACTGGCCGTATTAAAAAATTTTCTCCTTTGCTATTTCGGATTTAGTCATTTTTCAAAGGAACTCTTCCCACACTACTTTAGCTTTCACTTGAGGGTGTAAAAACTCGTTCCAATGAGCATTCTGTTCGCCGGTCACGTCTTCATTCTTTTAACTTAGGCTTTTCAGCGCTATATCCTGATATGGTTATAGTGAAACTCGATCAACTTGAGTTGTCCTACTTGTTGTTGGAAGATGAGTTTAAACTACAATTTCTCGAGCGCTGTTACTGAAATCTCACGTTCTTTAATCAACACTTGCCTAATTTTGAAAAGTTAATCATTTTTTCCTACACACATTCAACATAAATCGACAGTTGAATGTGCCTAAACAGAAAGATAGAAAAGTCGAAAATAAAACTATTAGTTTACATTCACGTGTGAATACCTTCTGAGCAAGAGTTGACTCAAAGCGAATGAACATTAATGAAACGAGTACAATTAGCAACAGTAGTTTACACCTAGATATAGAAATTAAAGGCTACGTTAGCGAGTGAAGACTTGTTTCAGCAGAAGTGAAATTAACTTGAATTACCATCATCGTATGTCTTCAAACTTATATTAACTTGAGAATTATCTTCATGTTATGACCTTTAATTTATGTTATATTTTCACGATAGAGGGAGACACTAGACAAGAATAATACACTTCATTTTTCTTTACTGATGTTATTAACAATCGCTGCATTAAACTTTAACATCAAGACTACATAGACATGTTAAGAAGCGTAAAGCTGTAAGTCTATTTATTAAAGATGTTTGTAACCTTGAAAAATGACATCACAGAATGTAGTGATACATTTGTTTAAAGGAAGTAGGTTACCTTGTTTATTCGTTGTGAAGCACAAAGTTATACAATGGGCTAATAATGGCTGGAGACGGCTTGAATGGGTAATGAAGAAAAACATTAATATAAGTTTAACATAACATCAAATGT
>NW_013667271.1:125633-142673 GCF_000517525.1 Limulus polyphemus | reverse complement strand
ACATTTGATGTTATGTTAAACTTATATTAATGTTTTTCTTCATTACCCATTCAAGCCGTCTCCAGCCATTATTAGTCTCAAAGTGGGTTCCTCGTCATCGAATACAATGGGCTGGCTATTCGTGCTGTGTCCTCCACGGGTATCGAAATTCGATGTTTAGTGTCATAAGTTCAGAGACTTGTCTCTAAGTTACTGGAGCACTTGTAACCTTGAAAAGTGTCATCACAGTATAGTGATACATGCCTATCAAATAATTATAGATTTAAAATTATGACTTTTTTCTTCTCATATATAATTAGAAAAATTAATATATAAAGGCTATTAAACTAAGAACTGTAAAACACACAAAATGAAATACCATCCAGTACCTCCACATAAATCTACAGAACACTTTAACCACACTCACCAGTAGTTCTATAGAAGTCTATAGAACACTTTAACCGCACTCACCAGTACCTCCACAGAAGTCTATAGCACACTTTAACCCTCACTGACCAGTCTATAGTAAAACTCTGCACACTCACCAATGCCTCCACAGAAGTCTAGAGGACACTTTAAATCACACTCACCAGTACCTTCACAGAAGTCTATAGGACACTTTAACCGCACTCACTAGTACCTCCACAGAAGTCTATAGGACACTTTAACCAAACTACCAGTCTATAGTAAAACTCCGCACACTCACCAGTACCTCCACAGAAGTCTATAGGACAGTGGGGAGTTTTACTATTGACTGGTCAGTGTGGTTAAAGTGTCCTATAGACTTCTGTGGAGGTACTGGTGACTGTGGGGAGTTTCACTATAGACTGGTCAGTGTGGTTAAAGAGTCACCAGTACTTTCACAGAAGTCTATAAGACACTTTAACCACACTTACCAGTCTATAGTAAAACTCCGCACACTCACCAGTACTTTCACAGAAGTCTATAGGACACTTTAACCACACTGACCAGTCTATAGTGAAACTCCACACAGTCATCAGTACATCCGCTTCAGATCCACAGAAGTTTAACTTACACTTGTTTATGTTTCTTGAAAATTTGTTTGTTTCAGAATTTCACACCAAGCTGCTCAAGGACTCTGTCCCTAATTCTGAACTTATAAACTTATGGGAAAGCATCCCATGTACTCAGTAGCCTCCACCGTCAACTGGTGGACTAATCTTGTCTAACAAAATACTGGGGTTTGACTGTTTCTCTTATATTGCAGATACAGATCCAAAATTACGGGTTAGCTAACTCCTATGCCAAATTTGATTCTGTTTCTTGTACACGTTAATAGCCATAGAACTGAGAAACTGGTATATTAATCAACTTCCCGCATTCTACGTGTAATGATAAGTTCCATAATATGAATATAGCTTTTCTCATGTCTCATGAAAAGAAGTTATGAAAGTCACAGATTCGCCCCCTGGCGGTTATTTTGCTAACCTTAGTAAAATAGTACCTAAGGCTAAGCTGAAGTAATAGTACATTATTTATTACGAGCTCACCGCGACCTGTGAGGAGAAAGTTTACTCTTATCTGAGGATAAATTTAAAGGTTTTTCTGGAATAGCCTTTTTAATCAAAATTTTCCACTCTTGAATATTTTAATGTCAGTTTTAGTTGATGAGGTATTGCTAGATCGTAATCTGCTAACGATAGAAACTATCGTGACGGCCACTTTTTCACATTACTGTCAAACAGATAAACATCTAGTGGCTAGTAATTTTATTCGTCAGTTAGCTACCAAACACTTCATCTTGAATACTGTTACCATTGATATGTTCAAAACCAAAATATAGATATTCTACATAAAGTGAAAGGGCACAAACACATGTTGTCTTCTTAGAAAAAGGAAAATATACATTTCAGTAGAGTTCCGGATTAATAGCTGAAGAAGAAAAATAAACATTACCAAAGTAATCGGATTATTGGCTGAAGAAGGAAGATAAACATTACCAACGTAATCGGATTACTGGCTGAAGAAGGAAGATAAACATTACCAAAGTAATCGGATTACTGGCTGAAGAAGGAAGATAAACATTACCAAAGTAATCGGATTATTGGCTGAAGAAGGAAGATAAACATTACCAAAGTAATCGGATTACTGGCTGAAGAAGGAAGATAAACATGTGCTTTAATGATGTTCAGGGCGTTTTTTGGTTTTTAACTTCCTAACTCATCTTGTGAAATTTAACAGGCTGTTATATAAAGAATTAATGTGCTGAAAACTTAAGATAATATGACTTCTGGTGAGAGGAACACTATCGACGTCTCATTGTGGAGATTTTTAATTTTGGGGTCAAGCTAGGTATAGAAACCTTTGACTTTACCAATTTTATATAATTTCTATAATATTTCTGCCATCTACTGGCAAGATTTTGTACTAATTTATTGTCGTATAAATGTAAAGAAACGCTTATTCTGATAAAAGAATAAATACATCTTGCAACCATAAGATACATATAAATCTAAATTATAATCAACTGACAACTTTTTTGATCATGGCATCACTTGTAGTTAAATTAAACTCAAACAATATTTTATCACTATATTATTTTTGTGATAATAGCATGATTGAGAAACAGTAAGATGGGCAGAATTATGAAGATATATATAAAACTTTTATACTACACGTTCGATTTTATAGCTACCGATCGTCAAAGGTTATGACGTCATGAGTAAAACAAGACATGATTTAATCATACAACACATAGTTTCTAGACCTCTACTATAATTTTTATCCTTGTCTTAGAAATGTCTGTTGCTTTTAAACTGGTGATATGATAAAAACACGGTGACATGATACAGTTTGTCATTAAGTGTGAAGAGTAGCATCAGGCTCTAAATATTTGTTTAGCATAAACATGGTAAACTGCAGTGAGGCAATTCACGTTTCTTAGTAAACAAATTTAACAAACGATAGATATAGTCATTCTCTTCAACCTGAGTCATGCTAAGGTGTTTTGTTTGTCGTAAAATTGCTCAGTCACTGTTTGTGTTGAATAAACACGAAATAAGTTCATCAAATAGTCCTTCTTGGATTTTTAGGCCCATAATATGGAAAAACAAAATGACAGGAGTTAATATATTTGAAATAAAAACAAACAAACAATTATTTAATTTCTTGGAGATCAACTTGTTCAGTGAGACGTAAGTGTCCTTCTAGTAACAACAAGCATTCCTTGATGTTAATTCCTATTCAAAGCATTTTCGATATTCACTGACCACAGGACATATGGAATGGTTATTTATATACGACCTCTAGTGTGTAACCAGAATGAATAAATATTCTGAACAGACCGTTATTACTAATACAACACATAGGTCAAAGTCCAGGTCAGAGGCTCCATGGGTCAGGAAAAGCCACCCGTGATGCAGAACTGTTGACCTGGAGAATAGCGGGGTTGTCTTTCACAACTATAACACTCACTCAGATGAAAATGCAGCTGAGTAACCAAACATGTAAATAACACGAGTTGTGAACATAGGTTAGAAATCTTATTTTAATTAATACAAAAACAAAATATGATTGTAATAATTCTTTTTAATAAACTAATACTGTATAAATATAGTAATATTGTATTTGGGAAATGCTATGAATAATTTAACTTTATAAGTATACCTGTAGATTTAACATATGTCGATAGATGGCGCCTACCGACCAGAGGAAAGTTACTGGTTACTGACTACTGTGCATTGTACATCACACTAACTGATCGACAATCTAAGTAGTTATCAAGAGCTTCAAATGGGGGCAATTCGTAAGTTGATCCATGTATAGGAATAATAAGGAAGAAACATTATCATTAAAAGAATACAGGGAAGATAAAGTGCCATAAAACATACAATGAGAACATGTATTAAAACAGAGTATAAGATGTAAGCATATTGTTTCAGCGCAAAACTGCACAAAGGGCTATCTGCATTATGTTCGTTGCATGGGTCGAGTCTCGAATTCTAGCGTTGCGTTATAAGTCCTGAAACTTACCGCTGAACCACTAGGCGTCTGAAAGAAACATTCCACAGTAAGAGTACAAAGACATAACGAGAACAACAAGAGAGGCGGAGACGAAGAAAATCAACACATAGATTAATTAGAGTCAAAGTAACCCTAACAGATAAGATATTGCAGGAAGTAAAAACACATGTAACGTACAGGAAGAAATGAAAGGTGTTTCAGGGGAAGTAAAAAAATCTGTAGAGGAAGAAAGTATAGAACGATTGGGGTTTAAAACCACCACTTCTAACGAAGTTATAGTGCGGAAACATATAATAAAGGAAACAACAAGATATTGAACGTTTTTAAACAACAGTGTTATTTATTTTCTCATCTCATTAAAAGGTTCTAAATCTCTAAGTTTGAGTATGTCAGGTAGACTGGTTTTGACTTCTTCTATGTATGTTTGTAGATCACTCTGTGTTGCATATAAGTCTGTATAGGAACTTTTCATTTCAGCCAAAGTTTCAATATTGCGGCTTCATCAGGGATAGCCGTTGGCTGTAAAAAAAAGGTTTTTTCATTATTATCTGGGGAGTAGAGGTAGTTTTTTTCCCTTAACTTTCTTGCCAAAATGTCTAAATCACTCCAGTATGCACTACAAATAACAAAACGTCTGTACAGGCTCAACCAAGTTTAGGTGATTGTCTTTTATCTAGTACAACCGAGAACGCAGTAACTCGTGCTTCTAAATTTTGATTTTTAAACTGATTTTTTATTGTTGTTTTATAAATATGGCTTTAACACATAAAGTTTTCATATATATTTTACTTTAATTAAAATAACTTGATGTATACATTTGTTCTTTGTTGTGATTGTCTAAAACCATAGTTACGTAATGCTCGAGGAGAAAGCACTGACCCAGCAAAAAGGGAAACAATACATAACAAATATATTTTGTGCTTCCTCCCTCCCCCCCCTTCCCTTCGTGACCAGGGCGAGTAATTCCTATTATGAGATCCTGTACTAGCAACCTCCCCCCCCTCTTCCTTCTTTCTTCCGCAAATCTTGAACTCAGCGGCATGAATCGTAACTACTGCGCAGCTGCTACGGCGCATTATCGAGGCTGACTAAATAAAAGTTGAAGTTTAATAAAATATTCTACATTTCTATGGAATATATCTGCTATTATAGTTTCTTTAGTATATTTTATACAATAGGAGCAAAGATGAACCCGCATTCCTACAAGAAGGGGAAGGGGGGTTACGAAGCGCAAGGCCACCTTATTTTAGGCCTAAAGTTATTTATTACAACCCTATATCTTCGTCAGCCAATAAAAACGCTTGTTAGAAAAGATCAGCGCACGCACACCTGTAACTGCTGGCTACTGAGACAGAGGTGACACGTATTCGGCTTTGTTGAACTTCTGTACAGTACAGTGACGCTTCTGGGATCCGGATTAACTTCGAATTTAATATAGTAATGTTTTAACTAAATAAATGAACTCTGTAATTTATGTTTTGTGAAACTAGTGTTGGTGTGACGTTTGGAATATGACGACACCGATCTGCCGTTGTCGGGTTCTGTACATGGGCTCTGCCGTGCCTCATGTTACTAAAGACGGCTTACAAGGTATACAAGAACCGCTGAAGGACTTGTACCCGGACCAGGGCCCTCTCACCGCCAAGGGTATTGATTCTTGGTTAAGTGTTTGGAGCAACGGTCTTTTGTTAGAAAACGTTGACGAATCTTTACGAGAGGTGACAAGGTTTTTCCATATTGAAAATTTACATTATTGTGCTGCAGTTCGTTACGTTGTAGTTCCCAACAGTGGAAGCGAGAGGACTGAGAAATTTTTACCTTTAGACAGTCCCTTCGCTCGTCACGCTTCTCCAAGTCATCCTCCGATATTTGCCTGTATCCTCCGGCGCACTACAGGAATTAAAGTTTTGGAATGTCACGCCTTCATCTGTAAGAAGGAAACTGCAGCAAATGCTATGGTACGCTGTTGTTTTCATGCGTACGCCGACAGTATGTATGCGCGTCAAATGGAGGAAAACCCGTATTATCTCGAAACGCGTAGAAGCCGGTCAATATCTGGTTTGGACACTGTCCAGAAAGTAGAAGCGTGGCGTCACCAAGCTTCGCCGGAAAAGGAACTTACTGAAAGGTCACCAATAACCAATGGTTCAATGTCAGTTTCAGAGTTTAGTCGGGGTTTAGTGTCTGGTGCAGTTGAGGAAGGTAATTATAAGGTGTGGACTGGACCTGCACCTACAGAGCGAGAAATGATTTATACCGATACTTCTGGCACTATCCAGAGAATGAAGTCCACAGATATTGGATCCACTTTGGGCATGTCCAGATCCTCCCGACACCGTCAGATGGCGCTTCCATCTCGTGTCCCTCCTCCTCCTCCCTCAAATTTGACCGTTAATTCTAGTAGAGAAAGCAAGAGCAAAGCTGAAAAGATCATGAAAAAGAAAAATTACCAACCTCCCATCATAAATGGAATACAGCCTGGAATATCTTCTCTGCCTCAGCCAAGGAATACACATACCGTTTCCGGTCTCTACACAGGCGGACGAGAAAAGAAAGGAAAACATATCCCAGTAGTCTCTGCCGAGGAACCTCTTTACTACCCCTCGGCTCTTCCCCAAGAGCAGTATTACCTCCAGCATGGAACTGCTTCTCGTCCACCCAAAGCTCGGCAAAAAAAGAAAAAACAAGACAAAGACAAATTTTCATCTGATCTGGACTCTCCTTTCAACACGGGAATTTACAAGAAGAAAGGTCATTTAAATGAACGCGCCTTTTCCTTTTCAATTAGACAAGAACATCGCTCCAGATCTAACAGCTTATCCAACCTTCATTTTTTGTCGAATGGAGACAATTCAGTAACTAATGGTTCTAACGACCCTGCAGGTCCTAGTAACAAACACGAGGGCATGGAAAAGAAAGATAGGGAACTCGCTCAATTGTTTAATGGGATGGACCTGACGGAAAACGGACATAGCCCTAACACCAACAGCAATTTTCTTCGTAAGAAAGGGCCTCGTTATCACAGATGAGGTAAGTTCTAAAATAAGAGGCTTGCCTGTCGATTTTGCTTTATAATTTGCTTAATAAAGGTATTAACTGTATTTTGTTGAGGCTCGTGTAAGTTTCGAAATATCCTCGTTGCATATGTTTCGTGTCTTCTACTTGCCATAGAATATAGATATTTGACGACTTCACGTTATATTATAATATGGTTTATTTAACTTATATTTCTAAACTTAAGTGGTTTGAGGACTTTCAATTTTGGTAACTCTTCGGTTTTGAGCTTTAGAGACGGCATTACTTTATCACGCCATTTTATTTTTTATGTCAAAACTGTTCAGAAAGGTCTTGTAAATTATGAATTTTTCTTTTAAATTCAATTTATGGTTGTTGTTTTTTTTTCTATTATATAACACTCAATTATAAAGTAATATATATGAAATTAATTCATTTCAAAATCTTGTTTGGCGTTAAGATTTAGAACCTCACTAGGCTGGTCTAATATGCCTGAAAAATTTTGCAACGTCACAAGATATCTGCTCTATCACAGATTAATCAAGGTAGAAATATTTCTTCACATAAAAAATATTTAATATATATTTGCATGAATAAAGTTGATTTTCTCTGATTTTCCCCCCTAATTCTGAAATTATTTTCACTATTACTTCTGGTAAATTTGTTGACATGTATATAAGTTACTTTAGAAGGTCAAACCATTTACGGCTTTATATTTCCTGGTTGTCAGTTAAATGGTTTATATTTCCAGTCATATGTACGATGGAAATCCGAGTAAATAACGAACTACATTGTAGACAGGTCGGGGATTATTACTGTTATTATTCAACCCTAACAGGGAGTATTAATACTTCACACTTGCTATTTAATGTTCTGAACTCGTAAAGATGGCGTGAAACTGTACACTGTTGACAAGTATTGTTTCTTTGGTGGGAGTATTGAAAGTAAACAGAACGGCAATGAAAAACGTAGATTTAAACGAATCCGTAATTTGATAAATATTATTAAATTTTCGTGTTACATATCTCATAATTATATTTTACATACTTTAGCGAAATGTACGGATTCCGTATTACACAGGTTTTAACCTAAGCTTACGGTGTGGGTAACATGTAGTTTAACAGCATCAGTTACGACGGAAGGAAGTGTTACGTCATTAGTACATTTCAGGTCGTTGAAACGCAGAAAATGGACCGGTTTAATAACAATAATAGGGTGAGACTTTCTTTTGAAGGGTTTTACTATTGTATCATTTGTTGAATTAGTTCACGGTGCGAGTTATCGTTAGTCTAAAAACCGGTTAAGGTAATCGTACAAGACTTATCACATCAGTAGGGTTCAGACATGACAGTTTTCTCGTGACGGGTAATTTCAAAAACACTTTTTCTCCGTAACTAGTGCAGTCGTCTGTTTCGTTGTATTGTTAACGGCTCGGTTAATTTGTTTGTTCTGTTGAAATAAAAACACCTTGCTAACATTCCTGCCATATTGGTAGTTCTGTACATATAATACCTGAAAGGGGTACAGTCTATTCAATACACAATAAAAAAAATTCGAGTTCTATTTCATAACATCAGAAGTGGTTAAAAATGAGAAGTCGACCACATTATTATATTAAGCAATAAAACATGGACGTTTAAATATTGGCTAATGTAGGTCCAGTTTTATAGTTCATGATCAAAACTGGAGAACATCGATTTATAGAACAGACGTGTTCCAATTTACACGGTTTTTTTATTGTTGTTTTTTAATTTCACTTCAGCCGGGGATTTGGCGTCATCTAGGTATATAATCTGTTTCCAGAATTTTGAACATTAACATTTGATGTTGAGGGTCTTTGACCTGTCTTTTGGCGTTGGTATTTGACCTGTTTCCACCAGAACGTAGCTAATTAGTGCTTGATAAATACGGACAATCTTTTCACTAAATATGGGTTAAATTCATGGCTACCTTAGACGCAACCGGTCAGCTGTGTTCGTAGAGTGAGTAAATTATAATACATTTTTACACTGCGTAGTGGACGTACATACTGCCTATAAAAATGATTTAACTGAACTTGCTATTTCCCGCAATTCCATCATGAGAATTCAACTAAGTAACTCATCGTATTCTTTTATTAACAAAAGTATTAAAATTGGCTGGACAAACATCACAACAGCTACATATTGATAACATCAGATAATGGAGGAAATCCTCGACTTCCGGCCTAGCTCGATGAGTGATTTTGTGTATTGAGTTGAAATATGAGAATAGGTTTGGTTTGTTGAACATTACGGAAGATGCTCTATTTTAGTGACCTAATAATCACGTTCACGTTTTTACGGAAGAGAGCGGTTAAACTTGAAGAATGACACCGTACACTTACACTAAGATAACTAACTTTGTATGCGCTTAGGAAGTGCCGTTTTCAGCAATTTTTACAATAAATACGAAGGGGAAAATTAACCGAAACCAAAATACTTTTTTTCTTTTTACGGCAATTCGACGGCTGTAGGTATTACAGTTTGTTGGTTTTATTTGCTGTTCCATAAAAATACAGCAAACTGGGATTATTTCTGGTAAGCTAGGCGTAACAGGGGAGGAGCATGAAGAACTAGCTCCAGCCGAATCGGTGGTTTCGAAACGTTGCAAAACTAACGTTAATATTTGGATGTTGTGTTGTTAATGTAAATGAAGATACAGGAAATAAAAAGTCGCTGCTTTTTTCCCCCCATTTTGAATAAATTTATCAGGTAGTAGTAAATTATTTTACTTGCTGCTAAGAATTACGCGATTGTGCAAGATGACCTTGTCATTCGCTATTAAAATTTTTTCCCAATCAAAAATAGTGTTAACTGTTACTTTTTTTTAAACAAAATAATAATTCAAAGCTCGACCTAAGTTTGCTGCAGGTTTCGTTAATCTAGACACAAAACGTTGGCTTAAGTGTGAACAGATATTCTAAGACTAATCGTATACCTAACTCACGAATAAGTTTGATTAAAGAATTTCTTCGCTAATCTTTCAAATAACTGAATAGACGTGATAACTCTCACTACTAACACAACTGAATCACTTGTTAAATACTTGCTAACTCAAACTGATTCTTGTATTTATAATTTGCCCTTATTTATACATACTCCACGAAATTTCTATATTATATTATCATCAGCTCCTTGCAAACATTTAAATTAAAATATCAAAATATAGCTTACATGAATTTACACGTGTTGGTTATGAAAACAACTACAACTTAAGTTAGCCTAGAGACAATATTGTCATTGTTGTTGAAAATTAACCTAACTATTCGTGTTGTACCCGAGTCTTATAATTTCTAGTAGATATTGAAATACTTGAAAAGCAGGTTTGATTTTATCTGTACAGCTGCAAATCATCAGAACTTGTGTAACCCCCGAAGACCCCCAGCAACTAGCTGTTTTTGATGTTTAGAGAATAAGTTAATAAAAACAACAACAATTATCTTTCACTGTACAAAGCTGCATAGTTTTAAGTGCAAATGAAACTTTGAACAAGATGAATAAAATGGAATACATCAAGTAGAATATTAGAAAATCGTTAGAGATGGTTGAAGGAAGATTTCCCTGGTTATTCCAACTGCTCGGTCACATCTTTTTCCTTGGTGATTTGAAATATTCATCATCATCAGTGATAATGTTATTTTCACTGTAATCACTACAGTTGTCTTATTTATTTATTGTCTTTTCATGCATAAAACGAAACTCCACCCTCTTTAGATCCGCCCCTGCTTTAACACCAGACTACATTGACTTAGATCGATTAATGGTATCAGTTTCTAAACCTAGTTTCAAAATGTATACTAGAAATGTAGATTAATGAAGACACCGTTTAAGTCTACTTCCAAGTTTATCTAGAAGAGACAGATCGTGTTTTCTTTCACTTAGAACAAGGTATCATTTGTAGGAGATTTGTTTTACCGAGGGAATTGTTACAATGACCATAGGTTTAGAGGCCAGGTAGGCCTAAGGTTAGTGTGTCCGGACTGTGAATCCGAAAATTTGTGGTTCCTGATCGTTGTCGCAGAAACGCGATATGCAATTTAGGGCCATAGATGCACAATAAGAATACCGATTTATTCCCAGCATTCGTACAGACAAGAGTTGGCGGTGAGTGCTGTTGACTAGTTACCTTCCCTCTGGTCTATTAATTTATAACTAGGGGGTGGCTCTATGCTGACAGCCCACGAGTATCTTTGGTTAAATCCTGAGAAAAACAAAATTGTAGGCCCAGACTTAAATTGTTGGGCAATATTGTTAATTGACGAGTTCCATACTAGTACTTGCTTGACTCTACTATCTTTTACTTTACAACAATTAGCCTAAAATAATTTAGAATTGGAAGTTGTTTTTTAATTAGTGAAGCCATCATTATCAGAAACTCTGGTGCTACATTCATTGTCCAGGTAAGATACTGAAACCCAAATTTATACTTAAAGCGTGTAATCTGCGCATGCTCTCTAGCGGAAGAAAGTAGTGTTGCTTCACTTGTCACGGGTGCTTGTGATGTAGGTCTGTCAGGGACGAGTCTTGCGAAACGAGCACTAACCTTTATGCTTCGGGTACGTGACATTAGTGTCGAACTAGCGTGGTTTATATTATTGTAATAAAGAACATTAAGTCACACGTAAAAGAAGAACAATCTTTCAAAAACAGTAATTTACTTCCAGAATTTTTTTTTCTCAAGAAGTTGGATCTGTATCACAGTAAATTCGAGTAACCAGCTGATATCGAAGATAATAATTAATAAAACAAGCATGGTCAGTTTACGGTAATTTCTATAAATCTGCGGAGCGTTCACAATAGACACAAGAACTGGAGGTGGGGATTTACACAGTAGATCCAAGAGATTAGACTTGTGGTAGTTGACAGTAAATTCATGTAATGAAATTATACCATTATTTTTATCCCTAACATTGTTACAAGTTAAGAATAAGTAAGAATTAAAGTTGATGAATATCAGATACTTCTAGAGGGCGCTTGGGTTCTGAGATAGGGATCGTTCTGTTGTACATTAGAAGTAGGAATGGTTTACCAGTAAAACAGTCTTCGTGGTATTGAAATACCTTAAAAAATAACTAACTAGTTTCATGTATTCGTACAAGTTAGGCCTCACAATAGAGCGAGTTGTGATATGGCATGGAGCATGTATTCCTTGTGTTAGCTTTGAAACAATATTCTGTAACACAATACATATTTTTTTTATATTCAGATATTGTCATTTAAAGAAACAATCAAAATGTAACCGTGCTTCGGTCAAGAATGTAATTTCAAGGCTATAAATAAAAGTTTGGTATAAAATTCCAAAGTAAAGACAGTAGTAAACAGTTTGAAATGTATTTCCATACTTACTGAAACCAAGTAATGGGACAAGTAAATTGGTCCTATTTATAATGAATAATTTATAGTTTAATTCTGAATATAAGTTTTGTTGAAACTAACGGAATATTGTCTTCGTTTAAACAAAAATGGCATGAATATTACAAAGAAAGTTGCGAAAAAACCTATTTATTAAGATTGTGTTGCTGCTATAAATGGAAGAAACAAAAGGGAACTGTTGAAATTTGGGTGAATCGACTATATTGTTACGTCTCCGTTCGTTAGTTGATTTTCCGTAACTTCGTTCCCACTAAACTTTAGCGACACAAGTCCTTTCTTAATAAAACTAGTTTATTCTTTCCGAATATAACTTTACCGATACACTTATTTTCAACAGTCGCTCTATAACAAACGCTATAACAACGAAATTCAACAATACTTTCTGACTGCAGTTCAATTACTCACTACCTACACACATTATCCCGTCACGTTGTGAGCGTCTTATATATATACCAGACAAACGTATATCTAGTAAATGCTAGGGCATTCACGAAGGAACAGGATATTTCTAGAAAATAGGTGGCGTGACACTAGTCACGTGACCTCGCTGACGCAACTATATTTATGTTGAAAGCGCTGTACATGATGCAGATCTTAGTTTCTAATTAATTTCTTTTTATTTCATTATTTCATATACTATGAAGCATCAACGTCCAACCAAACAATCACTAATGTATTGGACAAAATAATTGTTCACATTATTGATAATTTTTTGTATCATCTTCGCCAACGACCGCCAGAGGTCAATAGGATGTACTTAACCAAATATCAGTAACTGACACTTTAAAATCTCCATGTGAGTGATGTATCTAACTCACTGTTTCATGTTATAACCAACTTTTCTAATCCAAGTGGTTTAACATAGTAAATATGCTAGAATAGTTATAAAAATAACTTGTAAAATATAAATGTTTAGGGTTACGGGTGGAACTGGTTAGGTCCAGGGTCTATTCCCTATTGTTTATTAATCTTACGCCTAATCTTTACTTATAGCCTTGAGATTACATTCGTTACCGTTTGAATTGTTTCTTTAAAATATTTGTACAAGTAAAGAAAAAACTTTTGAAAAAAAGGAAGTAAATGTAGGGATGGCTAATAGCAATCCTTCAAAAACACTGCAAAAAAATATAGTAGGGATGACATTTGCATCAATAGACATAAGAATGATGTATTTATAACCAAGTTATAAATATAATGAGGTTCCAACTGTAATATTTATTGTTTATCTACTATTGGCTGGTAATTCCTGTTTCACCCCATGCTTAAGTTTCTTAAAGGAACACCAAATTTCTGTATTAACTAGTCGTAATTTTAAAAAAATCATAATTCTAATGTAAACGATGGAGCTAACTTTCGTAATAATACTTATGAAACGGGTATTCCGTTTGAAACTATGTCACCTCAGTGAAATTGGTTGATACCATTGTTTCGGTTTTTGATTTATCATGTAATAAAAAAGAAAGAAGGAGCAGAAGAAATAATAAGAAATTAAAACGTTTTGCTCTGATATTTACAGACATTCCCAGAACTTGTGACTCAGTCATTATGTAGATATTGTTATGAAAGGAAACACTGTGTAGTATTGTAAAGTTGTGATGGCCTATTGAGATATTTAAAATAGCATTTCGATGAACAATCCGAGCCATCCCTACATAGACAGTGCTGCCGCCTGCCTGATAAAAGATATACGTTGTTAATCAGAGTAAGCAGAAATAGGCTTAGATATGTGTTTGTAAAAAAAATCGATGATGTTAAATTCCGCCCAAAAATTGTGATAAGTTACACAGACGATGTTTTTTACCAGGTTGTTCTTCAAAAACATGATTTTAAACTTTTACATGGGTTTAAGAGAGAACACATTTGTTTCTCTGAAGATATTCAGTTTAATTTTTAAAATTCTACAACTCTTCGTAACTTTGAGTAGTTATTTCGTGTTTAAGAGTGTAAAAACAACCATATAGCTTAAGAAAAGCAACAACAACAAACAAAAAGTCTGAAGAAGCCGGGTATGGCCTGCTCGGTTAGTTAGCCGGATTGTGAATCTAAGGGTCAGTCGTTAGCGTCCGCACTTTGGGACCATGGGGGCGTTATAAGAACTTTGACCAAATCTCACTATTTGATTAGGTAGCACAAGAGTTGGCGGTGAGTGCTGTTGACTGGTTGCCTTCCCTCTAGCCTACAAGCTCAAGATCAGGGATGGCTAGTACAGATAGCCCTTGTGTAACTTTATCTGAAACAAGTCGTTATTCCAGAACAAACGAATGTACCAAGAAGATTTATCAACTTTTTTATTGATTCAATTTTATTATACTAGGAAGTAGTGTAATATCTTAAAACGTCAGCTAGAGCAAAATCTAAGGATTATTCCTTCCTCTTGAAGCTGGCTATAACATTTTCGAAACTCTTAGTTCGAGAATATGTAACGAAGACGTGATGATGAAGTTGGACTGTCACAGAAAATGTTAAATTGTTTGACAAATCTAATGTTTTTAGTGCAACTTATTTCCTCATCTAGCTTAGTTGACAATGGCTAAGATGGTAAACTAAAAAAGAAGAAAACTTTCTAGTTTTGACTATTATTAACACACCCAATTTTCCAGGCGAACCGGTTTCAAACCGCGTTGGATAAGCAGCGTCGAATTCCACTTTCTCTAATGCGACTTAGGTAATTATAACTGTTCTCACCTAGAATGACATTTCGGGGGGGGGGGGGAACATAACTTTTGATAGACCAGCATGAACATGAAAAACTTTTGTTAATAAGTCAAGCTTTTAGTTGCCCCAGAAAAGAAACAGCACAAGAAGTTTATATAATTAGACAATACCGACTAGTTAGATGTGACTGTTATAATCCTAATGAGGGGTCGGTACCGACCAGTTAGGTGTGGCTGTAGTAATCCTAATGAGGGGTTTGTACCGACCATTTAGATATGTCTTTAATAATCCTAATGAGGGGTCAGTACCGACCAGTTAGATGTATCTGTTATAATCCTAATGAGGGGTTTGTACCGACCATTTAGGTATGTCTTTAATAATCCTAATGAGGGGTCAGTACCGACCAGTTAGATGTTTGTTATAATCCTAATGAGGGGTCAGTATCGACCACTAAGGTGTGGCTGTAGTAATCCTAATGAGTGGTCTGTACCGACCAGTTAGGTGTAACTGTTATAATCCTAATGAGGGGTCAGGATCGACCCGTTAAGTGTGGCTGTAGTAATCCTAATGAGGGGTCAGTACCGACCAGTTAGATGTATCTGTTATAATCCTAATGAGGGGTCAGTATCGACCAGTAAGGTGTGGCTGTAGTAATCCTAATGAGTGGTCTGTACCGACCATTTAGATGTGTCTTTAATAATCCTAATGAGGGGTCAGTACCGACCAGTTAGATGTGTCTGTAATAATCTTCATGAGGGGGGTCAGTACCGACTAGTTAGATGTAACTATAGTAATCAGTATAAGGGTTTAATACCGGCCAGTTAGAAGTCGCTGTAGTAATCCATATGAGGAGTCAGTACTGACCAGTTAGAAATGGCTGTAGTAATCCATATGAAGGGTCAGTACCGACTATAAGTTTTATCTCATTTTGGAAGTTGTCACCGAAGACTACTTCCGACTTTCTAAGACAACGAAGAATCGCATTCAAGTTGATACACCATCAAAAGTTTCTTTCTGAGCGTGTTTCAAACTATCTTTAGATAAAATAGGTCATGTATGCAGATAAGTACTTTACCTTGACGCTAAGCACCAGCAGGGACACCTTACCTCTAACCTTGGCGCTAGCACAGGCACTTTACCTCTAACCTTGGCGCTAGCACAGGCACTTTACCTCTGAATTAGCTGGCTGCTAATGACCAGGTTCAAAGTAGTGTCTGTCGTTGATATTAGGGTATTTTTTAAATATTATCTTTACTAGCAGAAATTCTCGCCCTCTGGGCAGGTATAACTGTTAGTTCCTGTGGCCTTTTCTGGAATTGTTTGACAGTTCTACAACAATGTACTCATACTTGACATTCAATAATGTTCACCATCCACGAGAAAAAGTTTGGTTTATTTTGAATTTTGGGTGAAGCTACATGAGGGTTATCTATGCTAGCCATCCCTAATTTAGAAGTGATAGACTAAAGGGAAGGCAGCTAGTCAACACCACCAACTCATGAACTATTTTTTTATCAATGAACAGCGGGATTGACTTTCACATTATAACACCCCTACAGCTGAAATGGTGAGCATGTTTGTTGACAGGGATTCGAAACCTCAACCTGCAGATTGAGAACTAAGCACCCTAACCACCAGGTCACACTAGGCCTGCTAGGTATAAGAACACATGAACAATAAATAAAAAGCAACCGATCTACTTCATAAATTCTGTTGCTTGATTTTAGTTTTAAAATGAGCTGTCATCACAGCATTACATCACAGAGTAGATTTTATTGAAGTATTTCTTTGTAGATGCAGTTATCAATGAAAGTGCCTTGCTTTTCTGTTGCAACACTCATGAGATTTTCACTAAAGAAAAACAAATATTTTTTTAGAGTTTGTTTTATATTTGAAACTTACTCCTTTTTTGTAATTTTTTTATTGGTTAAATCTGAAACATGTGATTTTTGTGGAAATTTCAATTGCTTTATTTATTGCTCAGCTATAAAAAATACTGCGTAGTTATACATAT
>NW_013667271.1:119852-124633 GCF_000517525.1 Limulus polyphemus | reverse complement strand
CAAATATTTTTTTAGAGTTTGTTTTATATTTGAAACTTACTCCTTTTTTGTAATTTTTTATTGGTTAAATCTGAAACATGTGATTTTTGTGGAAATTTCAATTGCTTTATTTATTGCTCAGCTATAAAAAATACTGCGTAGTTATACATATATTACCCAGTTATGATTGGTGATGATCGGTGCGGTAGTTTCCGAGATCTGAGTTTTGGACGTATACATCGCGAGCTCCATTATAATAAGATTCTTAGGTTTCAACACATAGTCGTGCAGGTTAGGGTGCTATTCACAGAAAACATTTTGATTTTATGCTTGGGATCTTTATACGCATTAAGTCCCGTGACTCGAGAGATATTAATCACATTGAAGAGTATCGAAATTCTTGAGTTTTCCACATTCTGAAACTAGTATTACACACAGTGTAGTAGAAGAAACGTTTGTGTAACAAGGATTAGTTCCTCTCTAAACAATCAATTTTACTATTTGTAAAATAAATTGCAACTTTCACAAGAACTAACAGTTGTATATGAAAAATTTGGAAACTGTTGATTGGTTGGCTGACAATTATGGGCTACATGATATTAACGGAATATTTCTTGCTAGTGACGTCATCAAGCATCTTGTCAGAACGAGAAACTTGCATTTGTTCTTCGTATTATCTTTTGTTGCGTGTCGTAATTTGTATGCATAAATGAGAAGTAATAGACACTAAGTAATCATGTTATTTGAGAAAAGAGCCTAACCCTAATCTACTACACGATTAATGTTAAATAACAAAATCTGGTTCCCACCTTACTATAAACAGGTTTTGACCAGTCAGAGGCAAATCTCCGTTAGATGTCATTGTGTTGATGTCGTGTCCTCCTTACCTCGGCTACGGTACATTTACTTAGTATACTTTTTGGCTAATTTAAAGTAACATTTTTTTAAAAAGATCTAAAAAGGTAAACTTGTTGGCAGTTGTGATAAACTTGAATGTTGGTTTTGGGAAATCTACACTATAGCCTCAGTTAAAATTAAGTTGGTGCTATCTATTTTATCATAGTTGCACTCTGAAGTTTCGCTTGACGGAATTTTATTATTAGTTACCTTTTGTTTTTAATTGTTTTCAACAAGCAACAACTCGATCACATACGACGTGGCACAATAAAATTATTCATATGTGCTCTCTTAACCGACTGGTTAGTTAGACGATAGTCTTCATGACAACTCAGAAACTGTAACTATTGGCTTCTGAATAATTATATCTGCTTAGTAAGCCTAAAAGTTATCCATGCAATTGTTCTGACTTCTGAATAATTATATCTGCTCAGTAAACCTAAAAGTTATCCATATTAGTGTTCTCTTAACAGACTGGTCAGTTAGACGGTAGTCTTCATGACAACTTAGAAACTGTAACTATTGGCTTCTGAATAATTATATCTGCTTAGTAAGCCTAAAAGTTGTCCATACAATACAAGTGTTCTCTTAACCGACTGGTCAGTTAGATGGTAGTTTTCATGAAAACTCAGAAACTGTAACTAGTGACTTCTGAATAATTATATCTGCTCAGTAAACTTAAATGTTATCCATGTAAGTGTCCCAAATCTACTGGTGAGACTGCGAACTAAACTCCACAAAACAGTTTATTTTGAAATCATTATGGAAAAGTGTTTTCAGGCAGTTTTTAACTAAGTTGTCTTTTACTAAATGAATTAGCATCGAAGAACTGAGATTTTAGAACACGTAGAATCAGGGTATTAACAGTGACTGTATGTTATTACCGATACTTATAACAGGTTCGCGTCAACGTGACACACAGTTTTGTTATATATCGACTATAGAGATCAACATCTGCAACAGGTTGATTGTGCGCGTCATCGTGACACGTAGTTTTGTTATAGTAGTGATCAGTGGGTTTCGTCAGGATGTTTTTCTTTATTTAACGTTTAATAATTATTTTATTAAACAATTATATATATTTTTAAATTTTAACTTTATATTTTGTACGTTTATAAATGTGTTTTATAGACTTTAAAATATTTAACGGCTTATGAAATTTGCCTCTTTTTTTTTTTTTCTCTCTTCCTCTTTCCAGATACCGATAACTAGGCCTCAACGCCGAAAAATAAAGATTATACAAACAAGGCCTGATAACCCAACCAAGTCAATGGACTGAATTTAGTATTTACTGACACGTGACTTGTGCAACCTCGTCCTCAGCAGCTAGTTACGTAGTTGGGACGATTGGGTTGTATGGTTTATGATGTAGAAAACGTCACCAGAGAAACGGAACTCAATTTTTTCTGAAGGTTCTTGACATTTGAAGTTGACGTCTTTGAATGCGTTAACGAATATAAAAACGAAAGAAAACAAAACAAAAAATAAATGAATAAAATGTTGACATCGGTACTTGCAAACATGTCTAGCTCTAAGCAAGACCTACAGGTGTGTAAGCAGGATCAGATTGTTCGATATTAGAACAGAGGGTGTGTCCATATTCCGAGAAAAATTAAAAAACAAGTTGTTCTTTGGTGAACAATACTTGTATTGTGCGTATGTTTATTAAAGGCGGCATCTAGTGGAAGGTAGGGAAGTAGGGAAATTTATAGAAAGGTCATTGTGGCTAGATGCCAAAAAAAATTGCCATATTATTGTTGCTATGATTTAAAAATACAAGAACAAATACCAGTTTATAGTCACAGGTGAAGAATGGTGTACGTTTTAAATATAAAAAAATACGTTGTACGTTTCTAGCTCATCAGCTGACATGGCGTCAGTTTTTAATTGTAATGAATATGTGAATGTTTGTAAATACGTACCTTAATAATTATAAGAACTTTTAACCTCATGTTTACCCTGTTAAAATGTCTAACATAAACTATATCAAGTCTACAAATCTTCGTCCATGACCGATATCGACCGGGTTGTGTATTAAAGTTATACCAACAAGATCACAGGTTTTATGTTTAAAAAAATCGTGAAAACTAATTAACGATAAATAGGCTTATATAAAAGCGAGACCGTTATTCGTCTATAAACTGGGGACTATAATGATGATTTCTCAATTCAATTATCTTCGTTCTTTGATTTTTAAGCAATTTTGTTTAGTAAAACATTCATTGATTCAGATGACTTTGTGTTGTTGTTGTCTTTTCTAAGTAATTCATATGTCTAGTTTAACAATATTTTAGTTAAATTTGCCTTTCTCGAAATGTTTGTTCTTTTATTTTATTAACACTTTCTATTAAAATTAGTGTCAGAAAATTAAAATAATTTGGGAGCTGTTAACAGTAAATAGGAAAAAATAAACTTTTATAATAAATTTTTAACAAATGATAACCAGTGTAAAATAAATGCTACTTTTTTGCAAGAAATAGCCATAGCACTTTTTGTGTTTCGTAGAATGGACTAAGAATAAAAATAAATGTTATCATTGGTTGTGTGGACTGCTAGGAGCCGTTTCTGTTTTATAGAGCGAAGATTACTAGGTCAAATCAAACTTGCATGATACGATGGCTGTGTTATTTCACATCATAAGGTTGATCTGTAAACACACGGTACTGTATCATACACACTCATACCAAAGGTTGGTCTGTAAACACACGGTACTGTATCATACACAAACTTATACCAAAGGTTGGTCTGTAAACACACGGTACTGTATCATACACAAACTTATACCAAGGGTTGATCGTACCGGTTGTTTACACAACCTTTGGTTTGAGAGTGTGTATGATACAGTACCGGTTGTTTACACACCAACCTTTGGTTTGAGAGTGTGTATGATACAGTACCGGTTGTTTACAGATCAACCTTTGGTATGAGTGTGTATGATACAATCTGTAAACAAGCGGTACTGTATCATACACACTCTCAAACCAAAGGTTGATCTGTAAACAACCGGTACTGTATCATACACACTCGCATACCAAAGGTTGATCTGTAAACAACCGGTACTGTATCATACACACTCTCAAACCAAAGGTTGGTCTGTAAACAACTGGTACTGTATCATACACACTCTCATACCAAAGGTTGGTCTGTAAACAACCGACACTGTATCATACACACTCTCATACCAAAGGTTGAACTGTAAACAACCGGTACTGTGTCATACACACTCACATACCAAAGGTTGAACTGTAAACAACCGGTACTGTGTCATACACACTCACATACCAAAGGTTGAACTGTAAACAACCGGTACTGTGTCATACATACTCTCATACCAAAGGTTGGTCTGTAAACAACCGGCACTGTATCATACATATCGTCATGCTAAAGACTGATCAGTAAATAATCTGTATCATACACATTGTTATACTAAGGCTGATCTATAAGCAATCTGTATCATGAACATTGTTATACTAAATATTGATGTATAAATAATCTGTATCGTTCACATTTTTATACTAAAGGTTTATCTGTAAACAATCTGTATCATATACATTGTTATACTAAAGGTTTATCTGTAAACAATCTGTATCATACACATTTTCATACTGAAGGTTTATCTGTAAACAATCTGTATCATATACATTGTTATACTAAAGGTTTATCTGTAAACAACCTGTATCATACACATCGTTATACTAAAGGTTGGTCTATAAACAATGTATCATACACTATTTAATACTAAATGCAGATCTATAAACAATATGTATCGTACACTATTTAATACTAAATGCAGATCTATAAACAATATGTATCGTACACTATTTAATACTAAATGCTGATCTATAAACAATATGTATCGTACACTATTTAATACTAAATGCTGATCTATAAACAATATGTATCGT
>NW_013667271.1:107160-118883 GCF_000517525.1 Limulus polyphemus | reverse complement strand
ATACTAAGTGCTGATCTATAAACAATATGTATCGTACACATTGTTATACTAAAGGTTGATCTATAAACAATATGTATCGTACACATTGTTATACTAAAGGTTGATCTATAAACAATATGTATCGTACACATTGTTATACTAAATGCTGATTTATAAACAATATGTATTATGCACTATTTTATACTAAATGCTGATCTATAAACAACGTATATCATACACATTGTTATAATAAAGGTTGAAATACGAACAATTTGTATCATGCATATTGTTATATATATTAAAAGGTTGGCACAAACATTTCAAAAATATGTGTAGGTCACTAGTTTTCTAGGTGCAATAAATTATGTTAATATTATTTTCTCTATTGTAGTGGAGGAAAAGCAAACTTGATAAGAACTGATGTTACATCCGAAATAATTCAGCTTTTGTGAATGCGTTTAATTAGTTCACGTCTCACTAGATGGTGTGTTTTATTAGTTTAGAAAGTTTAAAGTTATTTATATTTTGTTAGACCACAGTGCTTTGAGACTGACCCCCAGTGGCACAGCGGTACGTCTGCGGACTTGCAACGCTAGAAACCGGGTTTCGATACCAGTGGTAGGCAGAGCATAGATAGCCCATTGTGTAGCTTTGTGCTTCACTTCAAACAAGCTTTGAGACTTTTAATATTTTTGTTATGTAGAACAGTGTTTCTCAACCTTTTCCAATATCACTCACCCCAGTTAGATAAAAACTACTAAATTGAAATGTAAAATTCTTTATTATGACTTAAATATACATCAAATTACAACTAGAATGAATACAACACAAAATAAATTTATTTATCAAAATACAAATAGAATAAATGATAATAACTAATGACTTATTTTTTTTGCTCTTGAATTTGTTGTATTATTGATAATACTTATTCATCCATTTTCTGATCTCATTAACCTCTGGGTGAGCCATTCACCCAGTTGAGAAGCACTAACATAGTGAATAACGTGGGTGTTTATCAGTAAGAAGTTTCTCTACTTGACCGATAGGTGGTGGTACACTTTTCCATCACATTGCATGCAAGGGTGATTGCGTTATATTAAAACACACTCTATGGTACGACTCTAACTAAAGCTGTTTTGTAAATGGTATTAAGTACCATATGTAATATACCATATATATTTTGATAGAATATTAAATGCATATACAACTTAACTTAACTGTCCTGAGGGCCTCGTGAAGTTTGTAAAATATCATGATTGTACTTCCATTGTCGTTTCCAGACGGCTTGACGTACAGTCACTATGTTTGGCATACAGCTTTACTGTGAAGAAATCTATAATTTTAGATTAATAAAATTAATATATTTCGTTTTGAAAACCATAATATTTGGAATACAATGCTTTATGTTACATAAGCTGATGTTTATGTGACATTTTTATATAAGAATCATAGATCTGATAATCATCTATCGTTATAGACAGATAACTGTCAATAATCCTTATAAATTTAATAGAAATCCTGGAAATAGTAATACATATATTATGAACTATTCAAATCTATATAAATATAATATTACTGTCTGTTGTATGTATCTATATAAATATAATAGTACTGTCTGTTGTATGTTATCTATATAAATATAATATTACTGTTTGTTGTATGTATCTATATAAATATAATAGTACTGTCTATTGTTATGCATATATATAAATATAATAGTACTGTCAGTTGTATGTATCTATATAAATATAATATTACTGTCTGTTGTATGTATCTATATAAATATAATAGTACTGTCTGTTGATTGTCCATGTAACTACTTCGCAGGGTGTGGATGGATATTCATCAAAATTGGTATGGAGGTTCGTGCGAAGGTGCATACAAATTTTAAGTTTTGCGGTTTTGTGGGCGTTTTTTACCCCTACTTCGCCCCCTGTTGGTGAATCTATGGCATGAAAGGTTTGTTAGATCCATGCGGAGATACTTGCAAAGTTGCGGTTTCATATTTTGTGTCTTGCAATTTTTATGGAAGTTTTTTTTACAATTACATATAAGGGAAGTAACTTTTCATGTCCTGAGATAACCTTTCATTAACCATGAATTTACATAACTTCCGTCCAGGGGACGGGTATTCCAGTTACTTGTAAATATAATTTACATATAGGCATATTTTATTAATTTCTATGTCTTCAACTTGAAGATTTTATCTTTATTTATTTAATGCCCCAAAACAGAAACTTTTAAATTATTCTTTAAAATTACCTAAGATTGTCAGGATATGTTATTTTCCTTGAAGAAAGACAAACATTTTGAAAATAAAATATTATTCTGTTTCTTTCTCATAACAGCGAGATAAACCTAACAGTTTACCGATCACTGTATTGTTTCTGAAGAATAGCTAAAAACAGTAAAAGATTGAGATAAGTATTTGAAATAAATACAAAATTCTGAACAGAATCGTCACATATCTTGTTTTTACTTGCATGCTTGGTTTCAGTACCCGTGGTAGGCACAGCACAGATAACTCATTGTGTAGCTTTGTGTTTTTATTTGTATGCTTGTTTTCTATGTTTATTGTGTGGCTTGTGTTTGCCTTATTATGTGCTTTGTGGTTGTTTTCTTGTATACTTTTGTGTTTTTACTTGTGTGCTTGTTTTTAATATTATTTGTGTTTTTACCACCACAAATTAGTTACCGCCTGAAAAAGAATTATCAAACGACATCTTGTATTAACCCTGTCTTCTGTCTGTGAGCCCTAATTAAAGTTCGTATTGTCTTTTTTTTAATCTCTCTCTATGGTACAAAATATAATGTTAAGTGTTCTGTCTAAATTGTCGGATGTATGAGCATCATGACTACAAAACTATTAAGTTTTAACAGCGTAGAAAATTGTTTTCCGTTACACTAATTTAAATACTTTATTAACTAAATTTGTTTATATGTTTAATAAGCAGTCATGGAGCTTATATATTCAGTTATACAACTGTTAGAGTGTCTATGACTTTACATTTTTCTAAATCATAATTGTTTTAAAACATTTATATTTCTAGGTTGTTTAAATTCATTGTTTCCTGCATATGTTTTTAGTGCAGATATTTATTATAGAAAAATTGATTATAACTAATAAAACTTGAACAAAAATTACGTTACGATTATTTGTTTTGGGGTTGTAGGCATAATTATCACATTATAGAGTAGATACGAAATTCGCATTCTTTTCGTGTTTGCCGATGTGTGCTAGTCAGCGCCATCTTGCCGCGGGCACTGTTCTTAGTTGTAACATACTTGCTAAATACAAATAGAACAAGATAAACCCAAATAAACTTTACTATGGACATAACACATTATAATGGGTATGGTATACTTAAAACAATAAGAAACGTTACTAACATTCTACTCTTAATGTACTGTAGTATGTAAATACAATATACCAAAAACTTAAACAAATGTTGTTTTTTTCAGAATAAAATACTCCTTTTTTTTTTGCTTTATATATTTCTAAGGATATTGTAACATCGTTTTACAAATACATTGAGTACACTTACATAAAACAACACGTTGTTTCTGCTTTCCTGTATTTAATCAGTTTGATGTATCTCTGAATCTTTCTTTGATTTGCATTTTAACGATTTCTTTTTATGGATGAGATAAAAATTTGTTATGTGTGCCAGGCCTTTCAATCCGTGATTAAATAAAGCTGGAAATATTACTTGTAGATCTATGTCAAGGCAACTGATAAGGCGCGTTTTATAACAAAGGTAGTTAATTGTTATAATGAACAAACAGACAAATGCATTTCTTGCATCTCTTGAACTGTATTCATCAGTTATTCGATTTGTAAAAAAAACATAGGTTGGATTAAACATTCTGTTAACTAAGTACTATTTATAACTTATCCAAAGTACGGAGCGCGACTTATCTTGGTCTTTTGCTGTCACGGGACGCGAACGTTTGATTAGCAGGGGAATAGTTTGGCTTTTTGACCTACGTAAATGAACCTTATAATAAAAATCTGGAATGTGTGGTTACTAAAGAATTGCATTTACCTGCATCATATCTGCTGAGTGTCATGAATAGTCGTGTAAATGTAGTGATACGAACGTCATGAAGTATAGACAATGTGCGCAGGCGTTAGAGTTAACAGTTATCGCTTTCCTTTGAAGAAATAGTGTGGCTTTGGCGTGGAAACAGAGTCAGTGTTGATCGCGTTTGATTTATTTTGCTCTCTGATTATGAAAGATTTCCAGTACATCTATTCGATTAAATCAACTATAATGGAATGATATTTGGTCGAAAAATAAAAACACTCTGATCGGAAAATGCCGTATGTAGTACACTGAAGTTTGTATTGAAAATATTAAACGTTCTGAACCACAAAGTTTGGCGGCTGAAGTTTATAATGTAAGTATACATTGTATTTCTAACAATCATGTTTATTTTTCATTTACTTGTACGACTTCTGAATAATAAAATAATTGTTACAGGTAGACTTATATCCTTTGTTTCTATCACGTGACATTGACTTATACCACGACAGCAGTGCTCAGGACCTTTAATCGGGACGGGTAAATACATTTATATAACCCACATCAACACATGCATATACATAATGTGCATATAATAAGCATTCGTCAAAATGACTGAGTCCGTAATGAGGGGCCGTGACCCCCTTGTGTACGCTCCTGAATCTTGAACTTTCTTATACAGTAGGAACAGACGAGTTAGACCACAATACGAGATCCGATATAATAATCAGTAATCATACAGACTGACATAGTGATTACAGGAACTAAAAAAACGTTTATATTACTAAGAAGTAAAAAAAAGAAAATGTTTAATACTAGTTTAGGGCAGTGACAATACCCCCTCCCCCACAAACATGTAGATTTATGATCAACTCAAAGCATGAGGATGGCTATTCTACCTTTAGTACAATCTCCATGTGTGAGGGTGAAACCACTACGAGTCTTAATGGAAAATTTATTACAATATAAATATGTACGCTGCGAAACAGTTTAAATAAAACTCTGAATATGACTTGTCCCGTTGTTTTATCTGGAAAACAAATTACAAATTATGAAACTTGAAAAGTCTTAAGTACCCAGCTGAAAACAATTCGATCATGATTGTGGGCGGATGTCTTAGCGTTTGTATTGCATTGGCCTTAAAAACTATACATGCAATGTCATAATATAATTGAAATATTTCAAGGAACAATGGCAGCAAATAGTTGTCCACCCACGATCTTTGATTTTAAAGTAACATTTTTTAACGTTCTAGAATGATCTAGTAAATCAGCAGTAATTGTTCCATTTATAGTTTCCGTGTTTCACTGAAAAAGACACATTGTAAACTTTCACTTTTTCGATAAAAATAAGAATTCCGATCACTAGAGGGCAGAACCTCTTTATTGTAAAACGCGTAGCTTGGAGTTGGAGTAACTACAAGACTTCTGTTTGAAAGATTCAGTTCCTGGCAATTAAATACTACTGTAATCGTATATATAAACCCTAAGTTTTATTACTGGTGTGTTGGAATAGCTACACAACTTCTATATTTGGTGCGTTTCATGTAGTATATCACTATCACAAGTAAAGTTGATAAATTACAACCGCTACATTTCCGTGAACAGAATGGTGAAGTACCATTACAACTATCTGCATTCAATAAGGATCGCAGTTAGCTGTGATAAGGATATTATTATATCTCGTGAATAACGTATCAGGGAAAAATTTTCAACTGCTTCAAATACTTTGAACATGTTATTTTTAGTTGAAAAAAACTGATATTTTTAATTATGCTGGTTTATGGAATTTTCGCGTAAAACTGTCCGCTCAGCATTCTTTCATTTTGAGATGATAAACTAGAGGAAAAGCAGCTAGTCAACAGCACCCACCGCCAACTTCTGTTATCTGACTGAACAGTGAGTGTAATTTGATCGTCATTCTGATAGCGTACCCATAGTTTTAAAGTGCAGAGCACGTTTTTGTGGTAACGGGACGCGAATTGGAATCTTAGTAATCCCAGTCCGAGCAAGTCAACCATTTTAAATACGTTGTGCCATTGTTTACATGTTCCACAATTGTCACAAAAGTGTGGTTTTGAACAGCTGAAGAACCTGACAAAGAAACGATTTAGTGTTTCAAGACGTTTCTAGAGCTGATTTTTATAGTTTAAAGGTTCGAATTTTTGTAGAAATCGTCAGGAATCAAATTAATTTATTACAGTTGTTTTAAGGTACTGGTTTTGATAAAAATCAAATTTTTTTCAGAATTAAAACCTCAAAAACACTTGTAAATTTAGTAGTAGGATGTGACGTATTTTCTAAAGTCTTGATCTTCTACAGTCTCCAAACCTAAATAATACCAGAATGCTAGAAACAAACTACTTGCAGACACTGGTAATACAATAAAGACGTTTTGATTCCCATTTTTTCTCATTATTAATCTTCTTCATTTATCGTAGTACAATGTTTATATCCGGATATTCGTAGTTCATTTTCCTCGTTATTTAGTCTGTTTCATTTATCCTCGCACAATATTTTTCTCCGGATATTTTTAGTTCTTTTTTTCCTCGTTATTTAGTCTGTTTCATTTATCCTCGCACAATGTTTTTCTCCGGATATTCTTAGTTCTTTTTTCCTCGTTATTTTGTCTGTTTCATTTATCCTCGCACAATATTTTTCTCCGGATATTCTTAGTTCTTTTTTTCCTCGTTATTTTGTCTGTTTCATTTATCCTCGCACAATATTTTTCTCCGGATATTCTTATTCTTTTTTCCTCGTTATTTTGTCTGTTTCATTTATCATTGCACAATATTTTTTCTCTGAATATTCTTAGTTCTTTTTTCCTCGTTATTTAGTCTGTTTCATTTATCCTCGCACAATATTTTTCTCCGGATATTCGTAGAGAGTCACTTAAAACATTATGAAAAGTGCTGTTGGGTGACTATTATTTTATCACACAATCAACAAACATTCATACCTTAGAGAAAACGAGTTCCATACACTACTGTAAAAATTGTTACATACACCACTTTAACATAGTTTACGATATTAAAATCACAGTTTGTAACCTAACGCGATTTGAGCTGACGACAAGGTGCAGTAACAAGTCATGCGAAACACTTTTTAGGGAGAAGTTTTGCTCAATTACAAGTTATCGATATGTAGCGCCTCATACCGGACAAGTATAATCTAAATGTAAAAAAAATTCAATTATTTCTTAATAAAGCTTGTATTAATTGTGATATATGGGATGTACTAAATACTAATTAAATACTTGTTACAATCTAATTACCATTGTTGATAATGCTTACTATTTCATAGATCGATAATAGTCTGTACAGTTGTATGTGATGCAAAAATTAGGTGGAAATCAGTCTAGAACTAACTGGAAAATCTATTTCGTGGACGTTGTAGACTTAAAGCCATCATATTTTCCAGTAGGATATGCTTCGTGTTTTAAGTTTCGTAAGTGAATTAGCTGGAGTTGTGATATTATATTCACTGTGTTTCTTTATGTCCGATTTGTATTTATTTTATTACATTTTCACATTCTCTTTGCTTAAGCCTCAGTTGTTTTTTGTTTAGTGTTTATCTTCATCCAGTAAAGAGATCTGGGGAACTGAGACTTAAGAATGCTCGACGATTTCTTTCTTTTTTTAGCAGAGAAGGTATCAGTTTTATTTATATGTGTTTGTCTTGCATCTTGTTGAGAATACAGATGTATTGTTTGTCTTTCAGTAGTATCGTCATGGCAACTTTTCGGTGTCTCCCTGACTCCAAATCGTTCATCAGATTTGTCATTGCCTTCAATGTACTCTTAACCTTGTTTAACTTTCTCAGTTTCCGTATAACACCCCGAAGCCATTACCCTTGTGTGTTAGTTGAAGACAATAATAAAAGCTATTCTCTAGAAGGATCTCGCAAACAGAAAGTCGCGTGGGTCCTTCCGGCCCATCCTCGACCCCAGGTTTCGACAGAAACACAGAATGTGGAGGTTACTATTGGTAATTGGACAGTAGAAGTTCACGGGAATTTCATGCTTATAAAGAACTACATTCGTGCAGAATTAACACCTGGATTTAACGAAAGTGTAACCTTTACCACACAAGGAACTCACCCATTTCTCCATCATGCTGAAGTTATTTGTCAACGCTGGGACGGACCTTTGTCCGTGGCAGTATATGCTCCTGGTACGGATTTACTCGATGCTATTAAAAAGATTTCCTTTCTTCAACAATGTGGCAATTCTTGTGTCTCGAGGAACGTAAGCTGGCATTTAGTTTATGACCTGAACTTTGGGCCTAGCATAGAAGAATTAAATAATCCAGAAAACATAGCTAGGTTCTTTTCCATAAACTGTACTGCTGGAATGAAAGCTTTAAATTTAAGTTCCAACTTTCGTGAAGCTTATAGGCTATCATATCCAATAAATCTTTTAAGAAATGTAGCGCGCCTCCAGGCAGAAACCTATTACGTACTTTCCTCAGATATTGAGCTGTATCCTAGCGTCAATATAGTCTCCCGTTTTCTCCATCTTGTGGCTGAAGAAACAGGAGTGACAGCAGTTCCATCTGCTCCACGTGTCTACCATTTACCTATTTTTGAGGTGAGTGCAAATCTTCCTGCTCCAGCGACGAAAAGAGAACTGGTATCACTATTGAAGCAGAAGAAAGCAACATTTTTTCACAAACTGACTTGTGACAAATGTCAGCGATATCCTCGCCGTAACGAATGGGTAAAGATCTTACCAAACAACAGTGCTTTAGGGGTTTTCACGGTTACAAAGCGCAATAAATATTTGTCATCGTGGGAGCCAATTTACATCGGAACTAACAATGAACCACTATATAATGAGCACTTGACATGGGAAGGAAAGCGGGATAAAATGAGTCAGGTATAATAACACTTTATTAAAATGAAGAAACATAAAAGTTAATTAACCCCAAAATTACTAACTTCTTAGAATTATGTTGCCTTTAAAAGATGCCACATTTTTATTTATGTGTATTCGGTCGAAAGTTTAGACTGTTTCAAATGTAAAAGTATATATAATCAAATATTGGAATGTGAGCAGAAAGGTACTTTTTTAAAGGTGGTGTTTATGAGTTGTCTATGGAAGCTGCAAGGTGAAAATACAGAGTGGTCCAAAATTATATTTCCTATTTTAAAATTTAATAATTAAATAACTAAAGAAGTACAACCATACAGTTTCATCATCTTGTAGCCCAACTCAAACAGTTCTTATTGTAATATATTTTTCACTCCAGTGAGTAGTGTTAGCGCCCGTAAAATGGCAACTTAATGCGGATATTTTGTTTTTGATATTTAACTACACGCGAATTCCTCCTTCATTTATTGACGTATTTATTTAAAGGTGTTTAACTTAATGCGGACATTTTGTTTTTGATATTTAACTACACGCGAATTCCTCCTTCATTTATTGACGTATTTATTTAAAGGTGTTTAACTTAATGCGGATATTTTGTTTTTGATATTTAACTACACGCGAATTCCTCCTTCATTTATTGACGTATTTAATTAAAGGTGTTTAACTTAATGTTTTTGCAGATGTACGAGTTATGTCTTCTCAACTACGACATTTATACCCTGGACAACGCCTTTCTCGTGCACGCTCCTGGCATCAAAAGATCAAACAAAAAAGATCAAAAGTGGCGCATGCCATATATAAGAAAAAATAACAGAGTTTATTCTCGTATTTTAAAAGATTTAAGAGATAAATACGGTTATAGAAAGGATTGCTAGCGATATTTTATTTGATATTTATATTGTAGATATTTTTGGTTCTGACGTATTCGTGATATTATTCCCCATATAACAGTTAATTAGGAACAATTTCAGAATCATTACAGAGTGATTTTAAAAAGTGTAAACTTATTAATTAAATTAGTTCAACAACACCGGTTTATTCCATGACTAGCCTCAGCTGAAGTGAGAACTTTTTATGTTCCTATTTAAATTATATATTTTATTTCATCTCATACAAATGGGTTTTCCTTTAATGAAACGATTTGTTGTTACCCTGGTCTAGAATTATTTTTACCCTTCTGTTTGAACAACTGGACATATATCTCGACGTATAAATATTTTTATACTTAGGTTCTAATAGATTTTTAGCACACATTCAAACATTGTTGGAAATTATACAAGAAACTCATGTTTATTATTATAACTACAATGACATGTAATAAATAAACAACGTTGTTAATAGCAACAGTATATAATGTGGAATGTCTTAGAAGCTAATTTATTTCCCCGAACTAGTCTTAGAAACTAATTTATTTCCCTGAACTAGTTTTAGAAGCTAATTTATTTCCCTGAAATAGTCTTAGAAGCTAATTTATTTCCCTGAAATAGTCTTAGAAGCTAATTTATTTCCCTGACATACTCTTAGAAGCTAATTTATTTCCCTGACATACTCTTAGAAGCTAATTTATTTCCCTGACATACTCTTAGAAGCTAATTTCTCTCTATACAACATGGCAGGAGATAGCTTAAACCGGTTTCAATCGCGTCTCGCTTAAAATCAAGACCAATTAGTGCATCACACAAATAATTTTGTACCGAATAGTTATTTCAGTTATCAGAATTATCATCTTTATATTACTGTTTAACATCATTACATTCACTTATCTTCCATTGCAGACATTCTTTAGACATTGCAAATTTGTAGTTCTTCGCCAGATTATTCTACACGAACAGTAGCACAAAGATTTTTTTTTATTTTTTGCAAACTGAACAAGTATCGTTTTAAGGAAAACTAATCCACTCATGTAGATCCAACAAGGCGGAAATTATAGATTCATATATCAACAAGCCAAGTACTAGATCTACACACGAATAGAATCAAATCAACAAGACGTAGCTTAAATCAGAAATATCAGGCCCACACCTGAATCCACTCAAATCAACAATACGTAATTTGAATCGGAAATACTAAAATCACGTGAATCCATTCAAATCAATAGGACGGAAATGCTAGGTTTACTCATGAATCCACTCAATTCGACATGGTAGAATTACTCAATCTACACATAAAAGGATTCCATCCTGCCACTCATTGGTTTAGCTTGCTTCACAAAATAAAGTTGTAAAATGAGTAAAGCGAAAGTAGAAACGCTTATCCTTTTTTAATTTCTACTAATTTTATAAAATTTACACATTAGTTTAATTTTGATTTAAACTAAAATTACGGTTACATCAGTTGAATTTTTATTATTATTCTTTTAGTATCTAAGGGTAAATGTAATATATAACTTTTGACTTACATCCCGGTGGCTCAGCAGTAAGTATGAGATAGTTGCGAGGGCAGAGCACACATAGTCAGCCCATTGTGAAACTTTGCGTTTAAGAAACAAACAAAAACAATCTCGAAAAACATTTCATAACAAAAGGAAAATAAAAACGAAAGTATATGAAGAATTAACTTGTTTCTAATACTTTGCAGTTGTGGTGTATGAATATATATACCACGGGTTTTTGTTGTAATATTACAGTATTGATTCTAAATTTACTCATTGTCCTGTATATGTGCAGATTTTCATATAACACATGGTCGAGAAAGTCGTTTAGTCCTAAGCTACCTTTGTTTCTTTGTTGTTCTTCAATTGGATGATACCTATTTCGCCCAGATAGGGTATTGCGCATGTTGTACAAGGGGCCCTGCATGGCCAGGTGGTTAGGGCACTCGACTCGTAATCTGAGGGTCGCGGGTTCGAAT
>NW_013667271.1:105595-106374 GCF_000517525.1 Limulus polyphemus | reverse complement strand
AATGGAACCTGTATGAAGTTTTAACACGTATGGTAATGATAGTTGAAAAACAATAACAATAAAACTAGTGTTTTTGACAATGGAACCTGTATGAAGTTTTAACACGTATGGTAATGATAGTTGAAAAACAATAACAATAAAACTAGTGCTTTTGACAATGGAACCTGTATGAAGTTTTAACACGTATGGTAATGATAGTTGAAAAACAATAACAATAAAACTAGTGCTTTTGACAATGGAACCTGTATCAATTTTTTTCATGTAGTGGTAATGATAGTTGAAAAAACAACAACAATAAAACTAGTGCTTTTGACAATGGAACCTGTATGAAGTTTTAACACGTATGGTAATGATAGTTGAAAAACAATAACAATAAAACTAGTGCTTTTGACAATGGAACCTGTATTAAATTTTTACATGTAATTATTCAACATCACTATAAACATTTTTAGTTTTAATGAAGTCTTGCATATTTCTAAAGCCGTGATGTAGTCTATCGTAATAACTTTTAGGAGTGTTTTGAAACGTCATCCTATATTTCATTTCGGCAGTGCCCAACTGTTCTTGTTTAGGAATTATGCATTAAATAACATTATTCAATCTGGTTTAGGTGCAAACAATGACAATTAAAATATATCTTTCCTAATCAACTAAAGTTATTTTCCATATTTTAACAACGAACCTCTAAGTCAACTGGACTACTTGTGTAATTTTTGGTAACGAAGTACACTGAGTGGTCACAAGTAAATAGACACCTAATTTTTCGTCATTTAACTGAT
>NW_013667271.1:95186-104762 GCF_000517525.1 Limulus polyphemus | reverse complement strand
TATCTATAATGAGTTTTACAAATTTATGAGAGTATCTTACCAACATTAGTCAATGTCTCAACAGTAATTTTGTGTAATTCCCTACATCCCCGCTTCTTTTCTCTTTCAATTTCCTTATTACTTTCGCAAGGATGTTCATCTTTTCCTTCTTGATCAGTAACTTGGCTACTTTCATCTTCAGTACATGTCGTTTCTTTTTTAACAGAACTTACTTTGTTCTGTTTTGCTGCCATAATTTTTGTTACTTTTGGTGCTGTGAAAAGACAATTTTCCACATCTAGTTTTTATCACATAAAACAAAACATATCAATATTCAATGATAAAAAAAATGTCAGACTCATAACATGGGTAAGCAATTATGGAAAAAAAATAAAAATACACTGTTTATTTAGTTTTCCAATAAGCAGGGACTTACTTGTTGCTCAATGTAGTATATCAGTTTTTTTATACAAGTAAAACATGACTTAAATATTCAAATTTAACATAGTTCATGGTTAAAATATAGAGCAAGTTTTAACTGAAAGTGAAAAATAATTTCTATAAGCTAGATGTTTTCCTTGTTACTCAGTATGGTTAATTATCTTGAACTAGAATGTATCAACTCATATGAAACCCACACTGCATTCAAGGCTAAAAAATGAGTAATATCAGTTAAGTAATGTTTCTAAAAGAAATTGGACCGAGTAATTAGTCTAAAATCTGTGCAATGTTAATGTTTCTGAAGTTTAGTTGCAAGGAAGGAATCTTGGTCATTTGAAGGCTTTGTGGATTAGAGTTTGAAGAATAATTTCCTGGTTAACCACTGATGGAAATGTATTCATGATTTTGAATAGTTTTTTTAAGTCATTTTACACTGTGCTAAGAGAGTTTTAAACTTTATCACATCCAGTGTTGGGTACATCCTGCACAAAGGACACAACTGTAAGGACTGAATTAGAAAAATAGAAAATAAACCTGTAATCATTATTTCCACACATTAAAAAAAAAATAAAAGTTCTATTTATTTAATTATAAATAAATAAATCTTTTTAAATATAGGTTGTAACTTTGGATTGATTCCAGCATTCTCCCAATGAAGACATTAGTTCCGTGAATTTTCTGAACTCTTTTGTGTGTATACTTTAGCGTTAACATCTCCCTAGAAGGAAAGTCAAAATGGCTGCAATTTGTACCTTGTAATTTCAACACGCCTGTAGCTTTATTGATTTCTAACCAATCACTGTTTCTCAATCTCTGTCGTCATAGTGTGATAAAATTGCCTGTATCTCAGATTTGAGAATACACAGACTAGTGACGTAAACATGTAATGAAAATTCTTTTTTTCATTATTTTCAACTGTACAAGCTAATAGTTCAGCAGAGATCATGACAAAGTGATAAAAGGTTAGAAAAAAAAAAGATGTTGACCAACTTCTCACACAGTTTCAGTCTATATTTTTTAAAGCATATTTATAAGTTAAATAAAAAAATAACTACTTTAATTGTAGTTTTTCTTCTAGCAACACATCACCAAGCAAACCATTTACTATTTACTACTTTATTCCTATTTCTACACAAATCTTCAGAGAATCAAAAGCTATTTTGGTTTATACAGTTGAAAAGAACTTACATTAAATGTTTAGATCATTAGCTTATGGCTTCCAAAAGCTGAGATTTAGGCAATCACATCACACCATGACAATGGAGATTAAGAAATAGTGATTGGTTAAAAATTCAATAAAACTACAGTTGTATTCAAGTTACAAGGTCAAATTAGATCTGTTTGTTCAAAAGCATCATTACTTTCTTCCCAGTGGGCTATATGTCTCATATTATGATCCAAACAAATTTAGAAAATCCATAATCATCAATGGTTTCGTTTAAAGTTCACCAAAATAAACCCAAAATCAAAATTTTCAATTAAAAATTATTTATAAAATTAAATCAATAAAACTTTTTAATGAATAAATTTCAACTCTGAAGTTGTTTTTAAATATGCAGAAGAATGATAGAGTTAACCCTTCATTCTATAAGACAGTAATATGTTTTGGATATATTCATTGATTATTATGGTGGGTGAAAAGTGACCTCTATTAGGTAAATAGCTTATCATTTTACTCACTACATTACAGAGGTATTTTTTACACTTAAATTTTAAATACATCTAGTTCAAACATATTGATAGGATGAAACTTTTGTTGCACTGATATTAAAAAAATGTAATGCTACTTGGAATTTTCAGATAGAACGTCATTTCTGTTATAATGAAGGCGGCAAGGAAACAACGAGAAGTGTCCGGGTCGTTCTGGTCCATCGGAGAGGACAAAAATGGCTGTCAGGAGGAGCATCGAAATGGATCCCAGATTAACGACTGCAGAAGTGGCCAAAGTTGGTGGGGTGAGCACGAAATATGTTCAACGGATTCTCCACAGATTTGGTTATCATTGCAGAGCAGCTAGACGGAAGCCCTTATTAAGACCTGCCAACATAGTCAGACGAAAGAAGTGGGCAAGTGATATGATGACCAGGCCTCTGGACTTTTGGAAGACCGTATTGTTCTCAGACAAATCAAGATTCGCTCAATTTGCGGACAGTGGAAGGATATGGGTCTGGAGAATGCCACACCAAGAGTTTTGGCTCAACAGATTGCAGCCAAATGTTAAGCATGGTGGTTTCAGCGTGATGGTTTGGGGAGCTGTTTTGGTTAGTGGGAGATCGAGCTTAGTGGAGTGCGTTGGCAACATAAATTTTGCGAAATACTTCGAAATATTGGAGGAAGGACTCTTGCCACTTTATTTCTCGGATTTCGTGGACAAGAACACAACGTTTTTCCCAATAAGATGGAGCACCGTGTCACACTGCTTGAAACACACAAAAGTGGCAGGAAGAAAATGGTATCCAGAAGTTGCCCTGGCCGAGCCAATCTCCTCACATGAACCCCATCGAAAACCTTTAGACCATACTCGACCGGCAAGTCAAGAAACAACCAAAAAAAAAACAACTTCGAAAAGTGATCTACTCCAAGTTTTGAAGCAAGAGTGGGCGAAAATCCCACAATCTAAAATTGAGGAGATGATTTTCACGATGTCCCAAAGGATCAACGAACTCCACGAAGCGAAAGGGAGATCTACTAGATATCAAGTAAATTATAAATATATCAATTCATGTGAATATAACTGATAAATTTCTTTTTTTTTCTGAAAAAGGTGGTGTCTATTTACTTGTGACCACGCTGTGTAGAGTCCACACGAGATCCGAAAAATTTGAAACAAATATAGAAATCTGTAGCGCTTGATCTGAAGAGTCTTTTTCTATGGATATAATGATCGTGGTGTTTTTATATATTCCCAAAGTTAACCACTCTCACCGTTTTGCTCATGGCTGTCAATAATTTCGCTAGCATACCTGGACTTTAGATAGATATGGTTTTCTTCGGTGGTTTGACATTTTTATTAGCATCATCGGACATTTTTCCGTGGCCTTATTTACGACTTGATTTCTATGCAATTGATATTCCGTCACGATCGCAATGACATTTGCTGTACTGTTAGTAGGTCGAACATTTCGCTATCTTACATTTGCAAGTAAGCTTTGAATCTGAAGTTTCTGACATGTGTTCTCCGAGATATGTGCAGTCGTGACAGAAAATCTGTCAGTTGTCCTCACAGTTGCTGATTATTACTGTCTTCACGAGAATCTCTACAGATAATCTGTTATATTAACACCACGACTTCAAGGAAACTTTGCCAAAACATTTCTCTATTTACCAGTAATAAAATAAATAAAAGAAGCTTCTTGTATCTCCTCTAGTTCTTTTCAGCTTTTCCATTGACGAACACCTTGTATTTTTTCATATGACAGTGCATATTCTATAAACTTTGCGAAAAAGGTGAGGAAAAAACCAGAAGTATACCTCCCGGAGGTTGAATACAGTAAATAAGACTCAGAAATTTCTTGTTAAAATCTCCAATTATTCAGATACGTATTTTCGATAAAGAAAAGTAGCATTGGTTCAGCAACTGCAATAGTCCCATGCCTTCACTCCTAACAAATTCATATGGACAAGTGAAAACAATTAAAGTATGAAGAAAAGCGTAGTTTTTGAACAGCGTTCCTCACTAGGCGCTGCCAACATTATCCTACTGTAGTAACCCATCCTTCGGTGGATCAGTGGTAAGTCTACAGATTTACAACACTAAAATCAGGGATTCGATTCCTCTCGATAGACACAGCAGATAGCTCGATGTGGCTTTGCAAATAAAAAAAACAAAAAACAACACACAAACACATACTATAATAGCCCTTATCAATTTTAATATTCCTGTTGGAATACCATTGCAGTTATGTCGGGTGCTAAAAATTATCTCTTAACTATAATATAGCCAAATCATTCCAGTGTTAGTTTTTCATAGTGTTATGTTTGACAAGATTTATCACTGAATATCATCTTGACACTTTTTTATTTTAGCATTTGGATTATTTCTTAAGTTAGTTGGAAGAAATAATAAACGGATACAAACCATGAAGTCAGTATTATTTGTTTGTTTGTTTGTAATTAAGCACAAAGCTATACACTGGGCTATCTGTGCTCTGCCCACCACGTGTATCGAAACCTGAAGTCAGAAGTAATATTCAGTATTAAGATGACAAAGTTTGAAGATATATTAAGAGTTAGTACTTCATATACTCTTTTTATTAAATTGGAGATCAGTTTATTCTAAAAATATTGGAAATGCTCGTGTAAATGTTTACTTAAGGATGAATTCAATATGCCTTCTTTAGCCGAAAAATAATTTGTTTTTTCTGCATTTCATATAACATGTTTATTTATTAGCGGCCAATTAAAAACCTACATCTTTAATTTTGTTTGTTTGTTTGAAGTTATGTACAAAACAACACAATGGGCTATCTGTGCTCTGCCCACTACGGTTATTGAAACCTGGTTTTTAACGCAGACGTGCCGCTGTGCTACTGGGGGGCTAATCTTTAATTCAGTAGTTTAAATGACACATATACAGAAAAGATATTGGCAAGAAATTGCGTCAGATATTACCATAATTAATGCAAATTGTGTTCATTTGACTATTAAAGATTCAAACTAAAATTCATATATTATATTTATTAATACGTATTTTCAATTCAATTATATATTTTTTTTTTCGTTCGTTTTCTTAAAATTAATCTTCTATGATCCTATGTTACCGTATGTGTAGAATGAATATTATTGATAAATCATTTTGTTGTATCATGTTTATGACGTAATGTTATAGAAGGCGCTGAATGTTGAAGTATTATTATGCTTTATGTTTTGAACGTTTCCCTTCGAAAATTTATGTGGCTTATATTTTACAATATTTTACTTTGACAAAATCATATAATCTAACTTTGAATTTTATTTATTTTTTACATTGCCTGAATTTCACTTAAAGCCTCACTGTATGTCTGGAATCCAACTTGATCATAGTTTGACTGGGATTTTTTGGAAGGTTGTTTATTATGTCAATTTCCTTAGTAATTTTGCGGTTTGAAATAGCTTCAGACTATCCTCTTATTCCAGATCTACATTATACAGGTGAGTTGCAGTAAGCCTAAGATTTGTTGAAAATAAAAGCATTGGGTGGTAGTTACAGTTAAAATTATTATTAGACGGCCAGCTAATGTATATTTTTTGCCGAACTAGAGTCACAATGCTCTTACTTTTTGTGCAGGGGCGAACCTTTTTGAAATTTTAAATCTCTCTCTAAGGTTAATACCTAACACTTTCCAAATTGGTTAAGACAATTCATTTTGTAAAGGAACTCAAACTCACAACATATGCTTCTTATAAGCATTCATCAAAATGTCATTGTATAGTACTTAGTTATTAGTAGGCCTGTTCTAAGTTTGACAGTGTACACACAAAGTCTATAGGCTTGTCCATTTACTAGCATTTAAATAATAGTGTACATTTTAATTTAAGATTATGTTAAGAGGATGGTGAAATCAGTTATTATAAGTTAACAGAAAACAGCTTAATATTCATAGAAAATGTTACAAAATGACATTTCAAAGCCACAAAACACCATATACACTCCATCACTATATGAAGAAGAGTTAGAGAGAATCTGATTGAGGTGTTTAAGTGAATTCATGATGTTGATGCCTCATTTTTTTGTATTCATTGGTAGGACTAAGGGACACAAATATAAATTTTGACATGGAAGAAGTCATCTTCAGCTATGACAGTTTTATTTTTCTAACGGGGCAGTTGGCCTTTGGAAAGGGTTACCTTCATATATGGTAGATAAAGTTAATTTAACTTTTAACCCTTCATTTGTGGTTTGTGTAAATCTGCCTACCGTCCCATGTGCAAAGATTCATGAAGTTTTGCGGTGAGGCATTCATAATGTTATGAGCAAAATGCTTGCATCATATAATGTCAACTACAGTTGAAGGGTTAAGGTAGTTTGAGGAAAAATTTGATAAGTATTTGAATGAGAGATAGCCTTGAAATTTTTAGTGTTTAGTTTAATTTAGTGGATAAGGATGGCTGGATGGACCAAAAGGTCCCTTGTTGTGCTTTTATGTTATGTTAAGAAGCCTAGTCTTATTCTTTTGATTTGCCTTTGTTCAGGGGTGGAATTCAATCAAATATGGTATGGTAAATCAGTGACAAGTGGTAAGATGAATGATAGATTGGACTTCACATTTAATGTTTAGTAGTTTAAAGAGCTTGACAGTTAATAGTTCACAAGAATAAATGTATATTCTTGAATTTCCTGTGTAAATATAGGATCATTTTATGAATAAGCATCAAGTTTCTTAGTTTCAGCCCTAAGTAAATTACTTTCATATTTTATGAGCAAAGTTATTCAAATCTTATTTTTAAAAAAAGTAGAAACCGTTTTAAGTTAAATGTATATATTCTTAACTAATTCACTTAATAAAACTGTTAATCTTCACAGATTTGCTAATGTTTGTGGTCATGCATCTTTGTAAGGAGATTCACAGAGCTCTGTATAGAGATCTCTCTTTCATGGTGTTAAAATTTAAAAAAATAATTTTATACTTGAAATAACAGTAACAACTACTGTTAATTTATTGTCACTAATATTGTCATAATGATGCACATTGGAAATGTATTTGTTTCCTGAACTGCACGATGATTCTGTTGACTGTCGAAAGCGGGATTCCCAAATTCTGCGAAATTTGCTGCTGACTTATTCCACCATCAGCTTGACCAACTATTCTTCCTCTAACAAAATCTGACAATTCGAGAGAACCTTGAGTTCTAGGCATGTTGTAGCACAAGATAATTAGTGTGCGGACCATTTTCATTTATATAGTGCTCTGTAAACATAAATCAGTTAAATGGTGTCTATTTACTTGTGACCACTCAGTGTATACTTTCGATAGTTTGTCACCAATTTCTCTAAAATAGATACGCTGCCATCTGCATTAACTAAGGCGGACATACTTTTGAATAGACAAAGAAGAATAAACAAGTACTCCAGTTTCTAAAGTATGATCTGCTGTGTCCTTTACCGTTGTGTATTATTGACAAAATTGACCGTTTTTGCTTAATACTGATAACAGTGACAGTAAATATTGAATGTTATTATTGCAAGTACATAATGGAACGACACATATAAAATCATATATTTCTCACATATTAATGACTACTAAATGTCAGTTCTACGAAAAAAAACTGCTCGTGATTGTAACATTTGTCAAAAATTACCACTCTACTTGTATTGTAGAAATTTCATCTTTAAGCAGACCATGCATCAGTGAAATGAACAGTGAACTTCAAACCTCTGAAAAGCATAGTTGCATATTGAATTACCACATTGCAAGAGTGCAGTTTGTTGTACAGTACAGACCAGGTCAGAAGTAGAGAAATGCTAAAAACATTTTGTCAGCCATTGAGAGTGTGTCCATTCAGCACATCTCTAGATTTTTTACATGATGGAACAGTAAACAATTGCAGTAACAGTTAAAATGAATCACACGAGTAGTTAAAACCAATTCACAATAATGATAAGAAGCCACACAACCAGTGATGATCCTATTACAGTATAGAGTCTTTAGCACTTCAAATAGTTAATCATGAGCTTTGGGAAGAACAAGGAAAGATCCGAACAGATCCAATTACTTGTGCACTACCTGTCAGGTAGCAGTATAAAACACAGCCACCTCAGACTGGTAAATGTAGTATGAATATTCATAACATTTAGTACTTGTAAGAAGAGTTATATGTACATGATTGTGTAATATATTGCTACTTTGAGACAGGAAATATGATGTCTAACCTGTAAAGCAACTTGTGGATCCAAGGTCTCTAAAGCAGAAGAAACTTTGGATTTTCTATGATGCAAGGGCTGGAAAGCACCAGGTATTACCATACAACCTGAAAAATGTGTAGAAGTGAGACATTGAGAGGTGATTTAAACATCACAAAACTTTTCCTGTTATATTGTCTGATTAAGAAATACTCTAATTTGGAGTGCTTGAAGAGATTCACATGGATCAAACACTAAGTTTCAATATTCAGATGTTGACAGGATTTTGTGGAACATTAGACGTTGTAAAGAGAAACAAATTACAATGTTATCTGCAGTTTAGCAAAATAGACTGTTCAGGCTATCAAACATATGCTTGAGAATGTTGAAAAACCTAACCAAACTAAGTGGGATTAACACTTACCATATAAACTTATAGTGCATAGTTGATCATGCAACTGAACAGCAAACAATTAGATGTTCACTAAACTTTGTAATGTGTGAGTAGAAAGTATAGTTTCTTGTAGATTTGATGTACGGTACATTACCAAGTGTAAAATTCTCACAGTTTCCACAGGAAATATGTAGAGTTGTTGAAACCTGCATTAGTGGTAAAGCAGCCACATACCAAAAAAGAAGTTAAGTTATGATAAGGTAGTATCAAGAAGAAAGTTTAAGCCAATAGACCTGATATGCATTCGCCACATAAGCCATCCAGTTTTGGTTAGAAAAATCAACATGTTGTTCATTGTCAGCTCAGTAGTAAACTAAAGATATCATGTTACTCCGCGTGTGTTGATTTATTGTCAAGCTAAGGTTGTAAGTTACTAATACTTCTGGTGAATTGGTTTCACCAGAAATCTAAATTAAGTGAGTATGACTAACCTGAATCCAGAAAGGATATTGTGTTGTATGATCGTGAGGAAAAAGTGGTTGGTAACATTTGTCTGACAGAATGACCTATAAATATGAAGGATCGGCACTTGTGTAATATTTAAAATTATATAAATAATTAAAAAACTTTTTTTATATTTAAATAATTAATAAAAACTTTTTAGAAGCCGTCAGCGGCTTCCACTTTAAAAGCACACTCTACATGTACATGTTGCGACATCCTCTACGTCGTCTTCAGAAGTTATTTTATTTTGTTTTTTTATTTGCGAGTTATGGGGGCGCCATCAGCAGATGATATGCCCCCAAATTCCCTGATCTGATTTAGTTGAACTAGAAACTTCATCACTGCCATTTAGCATGAAGGAGAAGTTAGTAGTTACATATACACTAATTTTTTTTTTTTATATACTTTTTTTTTTGTTAGTTTTTGTTGTAGTTAATTG
>NW_013667271.1:92676-94238 GCF_000517525.1 Limulus polyphemus | reverse complement strand
AAGCTAGTAATCATGAATTGGTAATTGATTAAGCTAGTAATCATGAATTGGAAGATTATTGATTAAGCTAGTAATCATGAATATGAAATAGCCAAAATTAGACATTTTCAAAGATGGATTAACTGTTGTTAAGCTAAGGGTTAATAGTCATTACAGATATAACAAAGTAGTGTTACTTTAAAACAAACATTGTTCTCTGATCTACTATAACAAAATTCAAGACTTAAAATTCAGTTGTAAAATATTAGTTACAGAACTAGTTGGTACTGGTAGGTAAGACATGTAAATCATATGGAACTCTAAGTGGAATTGAACAGTAATGCAGAATGTGTGTACCAAGTAAATATTACATTAGCTTATTTGTACTCAATACTTTTATTTTTCTCACAGACAAGTTTGATCCACTAGTTACAAAGTACGAAGATACTGAAAGACAATCAAAAGACTTGGAACATTCTGAACTTGTACATTCATTGCAAAAGCCTGAATTAACAGATATAAGCCTTCCCTTTCAAGTCACTGATGAGAAGAGTATAAAACCTGAGAGTGTCTTCCAAAAACCAGAAACAACAGACAGAAAAGAAAAAAAAATAGGTGAACCTGTGGAGACTTTCATGAAGAAGAGAGAAAGCAAGAAAAATAAGAAATCTAGAGGTGGGACAAGGGACAAGCCAGAAAAACAAGCTCAAGAAATTGATGCCAAAAGAAAAGAAAAGAGTGAATACTGTACAACTAAATCCAGTGATGGAAATGATAAAACAAAAGAGACACCAGAAAGCCCCAAAGAAAAAAATATGGTTTCTTACTCAGAGATTGTAACGTCATCCATTAAACAAAGTGAAAAAGAAGCAAGAAAATTGGATATTCCAGAGAATAAAGATCTGGATAATAAATTCTCTTTAGGGGAAAATGATGAACCTGTTAGTGAAAATTCTACAACTTCAGTTACAAGAATCACAGTTGTTACAGATAACTTGAATGCAGAAGAAACTTTTAGTTGTATTAATGAAAGTCAAAAAGAACTTTCTCCTGTATCTAGTGAAGGTGGACAAAATGTTACAGACAAGTGCTCTAAAAACATGTGTTCGCAGATTCAGTTTTATTCTGGAAATCATTTTGTGGAAGTTACAAAGGGAATTTTACATCTTTATAAAGAAAAGTATGTATTGTGTCTTCTTTACTCTAACCTTCTAGATCCAGTAAGTGATTTCAACTGTCTGTGAATTTAATTTTCTACATTGATTAAATTAATTATACTTTTTCTAAATAATTTTTCTTCTAAGCTAACAGTTAACACATATGTAACTATGGTTTTTGAGTTTCTTCTTTTTTATGATTTGTAAGCTAACTTAAAACTGTTCTGAGTGAAAAAAAGATGAAAGTTTTGTTTTTTGTCATGTTTTATGACTTGTAAGTTAAACTGAAACTATTCTGACCAAAGTTTTGTTTCTTGTCAGGTTTTATGACTTGTAAGTTAAACTGAAACTATTCTGACCAAAGTTTTGTTTCTTGTCAGGTTTTATGACTTGTAAGTTAAACTGAAACTATTCTGACCAAAGTTT
>NW_013667271.1:71822-91839 GCF_000517525.1 Limulus polyphemus | reverse complement strand
AACCGGAACCCTAACATTTTTGGGTGTTATATTTTAATATTATTTCTGTGAGCCTGAACCCTAACATCTTTGGGTGTTATATTTTAATATTATTTCTGTGAGCCGGAACCCTAACATCTTTGGGTGTTATATTTTAATATTATTTCTGTGAGCCGGAACCCTAATATTTTTGGGTGTTATATTTTAATATTATTTTTGGGCGTTATATCTTAATATTTCTGTGAGGACATATCATTAGAAAATCAATAATCTTGGTAAATCCCGTTTCATAGAGCAACGACATATCGTTAGAAAATCAATAATCTTGGTAAATCCCGTTTCATAGAGCAACGACATATCGTTAGAAAATCAATAATCTTTGTAAATCCAGTTTCATAGAGCAACGACAATATCTATAAAATTGTTACATTAGTAATGAGATACGACAACACACACACACATACATAATAATGATGGAGGATTGTATAAGAACCAAGGTGTTTAGCGTTCATCCAAAACAAACAATTACTTGTAAATTTCATAAATATCAATTCAAATAAAACAATTAAAATCATACCATTTCTCAAGAGATCGCAAAAGTTATATATATTTTAAAGTAAAATGTCTACAGTTATAACACCCAAAAATGTTAGGGTTCTGGGTCGCTCTATGAAACGGGATTTACCAAGATTATTGATTTTCTAACGATATGTCGTTGCTCTATGAAACTGGATTTACAAAGATTATTGATTTTCTAACGATATGTCGTTGCTCTATGAAACGGGCGATTGGGTGTCAGTTATACAGCCGCTGTTATTTGCCATATAAATGCTAAATTACATCTACAGTCTGTATGCAGCTATATATGTATGCATGTAGTAGATTATGAGACTCAATATAAATCACAGACTACATTAAAACGATTGGGTGTCAGTTATACAGCCGCAGTATAACCAATGAGCAGTTGCGTCGAAAATTTGGGTTCAAGGTACAGTTGATAATTAAATTTACGGCTCAATTTCTTCTAATTTTATGAGTAAATTTCAAACAAGTTTAAGTGGGTATTACCGTTGTGTTCGAACTAAATACAGACTTCAATTCTCGCACGTTATTCTTGTACAAACAAAATTTCACGACTTTGAGATTTAAGAGTAATAAATATAGTTGAAACTTTGTCATCACATCGTTAAAGAGGTGTTAAGGAAAGGTTAAAACAACACCGTGAAACAGGCGTGAAAACCCTCGGATATCAGCATTGTAAGTTCGTAAACATACTGCTGTCCCACCGGGGGGGGGGGGATTCTGGTTGAACAAAGTTCGGTTTTATACTTTTAACAATAGGTGTCGTGCATCAAACCGATATGTAACCGTCTTCTTATTGTGAAAGTTTCAGGTTTCTTGCATCTAAAAGTAAACAGGCACTAATTAGTCTTAACGATGATAAGTTTGTATAAACCCACTCGTGTCATGCAGTTATTATTTCTATTAGTCAGGCAGGACCGTCAGAAGAGGATGACCTAAATAAGGCCCCCAGTGGAGTCGAACCGATAGATCAACAGCCAATCAAGGCTTTAGTAACTCCTCGTCAGTCTTCACGTGACGAAACTCTAGCACGAGACTCTCGTTCTTCCTCCGTCAATACGATGGGAGAAGAGCATTGTGAGAAAGCTGACTTACAGAGGAGAAACGAACCTTTACAGCTAAGCAGTTTTATTTCTTCTATGCCCATTGCTAGCCTCCCATTGAAGTACCGGCGACTACATTCTTTCGAGAAAACCCCGGAAGAGATCACAGTTTCGTCTAATCTTCACGAAGATAGTCCAGTAGACCTCTCCTTAACTACTGGAAACGGTAATACGGCTGATTTGTCTGTTCGATTTTATTTTTACATTATGCAAGGCTCATTTCAGCGCGATCACCTGTTGCTGCTTCTGGTTTCAAAATATAAGAACGTTATTTTTTTTCATCATTAGATTAGTAACCAAGATTTTAAAGGTTTCAGAAATAGTGTTTAAAAGAAAACTTTTCGACAGCTATCTTTTTTAGCGACAAATACACAATTAGAAAATCAACAATCTTTGTAAATCCCGTTTCATAGAGCAAGGACATATCGTTAGAAAATCAATAATATTTGTAAATCCCGTTTCATAGAGCAACGACATATCGTTAGAAAATCAACAATCTTTGTAAATCCCGTTTCATAGAGCAACGACATATCGTTAGAAAATCAATAATATTTGTAAATCCCGTTTCATAGAGCAACGACATATCGTTAGAAAATCAATAATCTTGGTAAATCCCGTTTCATAGAGCAACGACATATCGTTAGAAAATCAATAATCTTGGTAAATTTTTAATGTAGTCTGTGATTTATATCGAGCCTCATAATCTGCTACATGCATACATATATAGCTGCATACAGACTGTAGATGTAATTTAGCATTTATATGGCAGGCATGACACATGTACCAGAGCAGATATTAACTTATTGTTGCAACTGTATTGATGTTGCATATCATTTGTTTGTGTATAAGATTTCTGCTCTTTTGGACACAATGTTGCTGACAGGATAAAAAACATTTTTAACACTGCATAATCGATTTCAGCCATTTTACACAAACACCTAAAACATTTTACAAACATCTAGGCTGTCTCCCACAACATAAATCTTTAAGTCATAGTTTAAAAGATAGCACCAAGCTCAGTTTCGAGCATCGTATTGGCAATCATAGCGATGGCTGATGGCAAGAGTCAAATTATAGCTAACACTGCATGATTGAAAATTGTATAGATACTGCAGTTAGAGTAGGCATCCTTGAAGCTGACTATAAGGAGTGGCAAGAATCGTGCAAGCAGGAGATGGTGATTCTAGGCAAAAGTGAGGCAGAAATTTGTAGGTAAATATTTTATATAGAAAATATACATAACATGTGGTATGTTGATCACCGTGCATCATAGTGATCATACATGCAGTACCTCTATCAATGATATCAGGAGCAATACCCATCCAATCTGCATGAAGCCAATCCAAGTTATTTCCTGAGAGAGCATCATACACCAAATATGTAGTTCATTAAACTAAACTGTTTCAAATAGGACAGTATTGCTATTATACAGATTTATGTCTGTGATGGACATAACAAAAACAACAATTTAAGAAACAAACTTATTAAAAATTGTTAATTTAAAAAGGAGGAATAGGGATATTAAAAAAATTACAGAAACAAGATAGGTAGCTTAAAGTGAAAATGCAATAGCAAAAAAAGTAAACAAACAAATTTAATGTAACATTCTCTTACCAGTAGCTGGCACTTGTATTTTAATGGAACATTCTGTTATCAATAACTGACACTTGTATTTAATGGAATATGTTACTGTATTTGACACTTGTATTTTATTCCCTTTTTTTTTTGGTGTTCTCTTTTATGAAGTAATTGCTGCATCTGAAAAATTATATTTTTTATTAAACTATATAACTATAAGCTCTTTGATTAGAATATTCTGTATATTATTTCCCTTTAGCTCTGATATAGAACACATAAGAATTATTCGTGATGCTAAACCTAATCTATATATGGTTTTATTGAAGTTCAGAACCCAGGTAAGTGATTGATTTTGTTATATTAGTTTGACAATTATAAGATTTTAACTGTGTGTTTAACTTTTTGTTTCTCAAACTAAGGGTTCTAACCCCCAAAAAAAGGGTCACAAGAAATTTTTGGGCAGGGGGCAGCAAAAAAAGTTTGTGAACCCATGCTTTAGAAGATCGAAGCAGAAGTAATAAAGTCAGTTGTGTTGTGATTCAAATAAAATTGGTGCTTAATACTTTTAAGAATTGTAAAAATGTATGTGTGTAATGAGTATTGCTATTTGTATCAGTAAACTGAGTAGTGAATAATTATGATACTAATATACAGGAACATTTATAATTTTTGTACATCAGTTATTTTTTAAATATTTAAACTAGTCTTAGGTGTGGGAGATAAGTTAGCTAGTTGGATAGAAGAGTGGTTGAATTGATGAAAGCAGAGAGTTGTTATAAACTGGTTTAATGTCACAAGTAGCATACCTCAGGGCTAATCTTAGGACGTTTGCTTTTTTATGTATGTCAAGGACATAAACAAAGGAATGGTCAATAAATTTGCTAATGATATTAAGATCTTGGCATTGTTAGCTGTGTGGATGCTGCTGCTTTACAAAAGGATTTAGATCATTTAGTGAGTTGGGCAAAAATTGGCAGATGGGTTTTAATTATTATAAATGCAAGATAATGCATCTGGGTTATCATAATTTGAATTATAAGTATAATTTGGAAGGGAATAACCTTGACAATATTATGAAAGAAAGGGATCTTGGTATAATGGTTGATCAGTCTCTTAAGCCATCCAAGCAACATGCTGTTGCTAGTGGTAGGGCAAATAGGATTTTAGGTTGTTTCTACAGAAATATTGAATACAAGTCTAAAGAGGTTATAATTTCATTGTATAGGTCACTAGTTAGGCCACATTTAGAGTATTGTGTTCAGTCTTGGATTCCTTACCTAAGGAAGAACATTGAATTGTTGGAAAGGGTTCAGAGGAGGGCTTCTAGAATGGTGCCTGGGATGGAGGGGTTGTCATATGAGAAGAGGTTAAGGTCTCTGAAATTGTTTTCTTGTGAAAAAAAGGAGTTAGAGAGTATCTAATTGATGTGTTTAAGATTATTAAGGGAATTGGTAGTGTTTATGCATCATCTTTTTTCATATTTAATGGTAGAACTATGGGACACAAATATAAATTTTGGTAGGGTACAAGCCATCTTCAGCTAAAACAGTTTTATTTTTCTAACAGGATGGTTGGTCTTTGGAATAGGTTGCCTTTGGATGTTGTGAAGGCAGTAAATTTAAATCAGTTTAAGAGAAAGCTTGATAACTATGTGAATGATAAAGGCTGGGTTTTAGTTTTTTAATAGGTTTAACTTAGTTTAGAGGTTGGGACAGCCTTGATGGACCAATAGGTCCCTTGTTGTCCCTAAACAATATGTCATATGTTATGTTATATTGAATGTCCTACGTTTTGCATATAAAATGGATACTTTAAGTACTAAATAATTGAGAAAATGATCCAAGAAAGTCGAGCATATTTTACAAGTGATTTGGCAGAATGGAAATTTCATTCAAAAGGCTAAATGTCAATTTTTGTAAATGATGTCCATTGGGAATTCTAGCTTAAAACAATAAGTTTATGCTATATTTTCATTTTCTCATTAACATTTAAGAACTTGGAGAAGATAAGATTGTTAAATGTGAATTTCTCCTTGTTTATATTGTTAGAACCAACAGAAATGTTTTATTATAGTGAAATGTAGGAAATTTAGCAAGTAAGTATAGGTAAAATGTTTTTTTAAGCTTACTTCTGTGTAATGTCAATGTGAAAAACATTAGGTAATTTGTAAAAACAACTGTTTCACTGTTAGGCATCTATATAAATAATATGCTTGCATTTGCCTGTCTGGAACTTATTGTGCAAATTTTTTGGTCAAACCCTACAAATCTCATATCCTTAGAAAGGCCTTTGTCGAAGGAGTCGATTGCATATTAGCTTTTCAAGTCAGAATCGTGTTAAATGGTTTTTGCCTAGTTAAACTTTTTAATCCAATGAGTATGCTATACAATGACACAATGTTGTCATCATCATGTGAAGACTTGCTTTGATTTAAACTTTATCTTTTTATTTGTAAAGTATTTCACACGAGCAACACTTAATCCACTTGTAATTTCCTAAACAAATGAACATTACACTAAATACAGTTGGTATGGGATTTCTCTACGTATTTATGTTTAAAATATACATGCGCAATTCTTTCAAAACCAAATGCTTATAACTTTGTGAACACGCATTCAGATGTTTCTGTATATTCAGCTAAGTTTGCTTCATTACAACTTTACATTTACTTTACTTTGTAATAATTTAGCTTTGATTCATCTCATAGACTACTTTAAACACCTCTTAGCTACTTTTTTCTTTACTACGGGTTTTATTCATGGTTTTTTTCAGTTTCTTTGTTTTAACTTGTAAAACTGTGTCATACATTGAATGCTAATAACTATTTCGTACTCTGTACACTATAATAAGTACCATTACTTTATTATTTACTTGACTGCATAAAATTCTTTCAAATAGACCAGGATTTACCGACGAAACACATAATGCCTGCATAGTTTAAATGGCGTGTGTGAAAATGATAGAATAAGGAAAATGCAAGCAAAGAGCATGATAACTGCTGCACATGTTTTGTGGATCGTGGCTAGTTTATATTAAATTTCATTTACATGTTGGCTGCTCGTATTTACCACTGCTGTTAATTTATTTTATTTACATGTTGGATGCTCGTATTTACCACTGCAGTTAATTTATTTTATTTACATGTTGGCTGCTCGTATTTACCACTGCAGTTAATTTATTTTATTTACATGTTGGATGCTCATGTGTACAGTTGCAATTAAACTATTTTATTTTATTTTCAGAAAATGGCTGATGAGTTTTACAAGAGCTATAATGGTGTTAGATTCAATACCATCGAGCCAGAACTCTGCCATCTGGTCTATGTAGCCAAGGTAGAAACAGTGAAAGAATCTGAGGTTGGCATCAGATTAAACATAGTGTATTATTTTCAAGAAGTTTTTGGTATGGTCATATAAGGTTTTTAGTAAGTTATTTGTTAAGCCTACAATTTAATCATGTGTACATTGTTTCTTTATCTACCAGTGGGGGTTGTATTAGCAAGAAAAAAAACATATGTTTATACTGTAATAGCATTCATTGAAGAGCCTACTGTTGTACAAAAAGATCATATTAAGTGTTTGTAAGTTATTTTTTATTTATTCATTGTTGATTTTTTTTCTCAGGAAATTTGTATGCCACTATCAGGCCTCACAGAACTTCCTACTTGCCCTGTGTGTTTAGAAAGAATGGTGAGTTTCATTTGAAGTTTCATTACACTTGTGAAAATGTTAAGCAAGATTAATATAAAACTTTTGACTTTTTTGATCATGCCTAATGTTTAATATAGAAAAACAAAAGAGGCATTAAAAAATCAAATAGTTTCTGTAAATGGCTGAGCTGTTTGCAGGTTTGACATAAATAGCTACCGTTTATTATTCTCATGATAATAAAAACTCATACAGGATGAAAAAATAGATGTAAGAAACCTAATAACCCGAGAGCTTTTGAAAGATAGAAGGTCTACGTTCAGAAAAGGTTCAGGTTTATTTCTGGTTCTCTAGGGAACCTTTAAAATCTTAACTTTCTCCAACTAACCTGGATAAAGTTTATTTTGAGATGTTGGATCTTTATTTTGTAAAATTGAATAGTTCTGCATTAAACAAAATTCTAGTTCTATCAGGTTATATATATATATATATATACATTTGTGTGTTGTATTTATTCATACAATACCTGTATGTAGTTTGGTGGATATACACGTTTTTATTCTTGTATGTCAGGCATTGCTTTTACATACATTGTAAGCTATTTTTCAGCTATCATGGCCTTGTCTACCACATAAAAAGGAAATATAAGCATATATTAGTTGTGGTGGTGTAGAAAACAATGTGGAACCTTGGTGAACATTAGGTAGTGTTGGTTTACTGTGATTATCATAAAATGGCCATGTAGGGTGAGTAACAACAAAATTTATGTTTATGATGAGTAGTAATACAATGCATGACATTAAATAGATGTATGTACATCTACCAAACTACAAGTAGGTATTTGTCCAACTGACTATTTCTTGTGTTGAAAATATGAAATATGACAACATATTTGATGACAAGGAAACCACTTTGAGGCTAATAATGCTTGGAGATGGCTTGGATGGGTAATAAAGAAAAACATTAATATAAGTTTAAAGTAATGTATAACTTGTACCTGATGATGGCAGACTCTTGTTGAAATGTTGTACATTTGCTGTTATGTTAAACTTATATTAAAGTTTTTGTTCATTACCCATTCAAGCCGTCTCCAAACATTATTATATGACAATATATTGATGAAAAATATCCTGTATGTTTAAGTATTCCAACTTTGTTTTGAAAACTTTTAAAAATAACTAGTCAGAAGACCTGTTCTTGTTTAGTGAATTTGTGGGTATTACGTAAGTTCCGTGTGTGCCTGAGGCCTAGAGCTTATTACGTTATTGTTACCATTAAGTTACATATGTGGCTGGGGTTTAGAGCTTATTATGTTACTGTAACCATTAAGTTACATATGTGGCTGGGGTTTAGAGCTTATTACATTAGTGTTACCATAAAGTTACGTTTGTGGATGGGGTTTGGAGCTTATTATGTTACTGTTACCATTATGTTACATATGTGGCTGGGGTTTAGAGCTTATTACATTAGTGTTACCATAAAGTTACATTTGTGGATGGGGTTTGGAGCTTAGTGCATTAGTGTTACCACTTCCACTATAACATTATTGTATAATCATGTTTTCATTCGTGTGTTTTTGAATAAAATGGATATCCTTCTCAACTACTTGTTTTACTTCACAAATAGACGTGAATTCTGGGATACAACATAAGTAGTAAGTTATTAGTAGCCTTGAAAACGAAGCTGTGTCTCTAATTACAACATTGACGGTAACAGAACAAACTGTTAAAAAGTAAATGTATAATAGATTTTGAGGTACAGATGATTTGTTTTATCGTTAGTTTGTATGGTGTAATTTTTGTTGTCGTTTTTTTTAATGAAATATCTCTAAACTCGTAGGATGAATCTGTAGAAGGCATCTTAACAATCCTATGTAACCATTCCTTCCATGGGACTTGTCTGTCTAAGTGGGGAGATACAAGGTAAGCCTTAAATATACAGTGAAGTGACCAGTGATATTAATATGCATAGTATAGCATAGTGCATTACGTAATTTTCAAAAGGGGGAAAAAAATTAACATAAAATTTTTTTAATGGAAATCATTTATGTTGTTTGATAAGTCAACATATTTTGTAGTGTTTCCTGAGTTGCCATATTTGGTTCTGTTGTATTGTTTCATAAATTGTTTCACAAGTTATTGGGTGTCACAAGTTGACAATTGGACATTTATCATCATATTGTTTAATAAGCAGTATGTAATGTACATGTAGCCACATATTGTCACTTTGTATAGCTCACTGTGTTAGGGTTACCAATATATTAAGTATTTCTGTGAGAAAATTCAAAGAAATATAACTTATGAGTATTTAGATATTGTTATGCATTCAGTGAACGTAAGTTTGTTTATTCGCTGTCCAGATCTTCATTTTTTGGAGATTACAGTTTGTTCTTTTTTAATGTAGCTGTCCTGTGTGCCGTTATTGTCAAACACCTGAACCTGTCCCAGACAACCATTGTTTTGGTTGTGGATCTCAAGAAGTAGGAAACTATGATAACTGTTTTGGTTGAATGAATAAGTTGGTTAGCTTTTATTAAAAATATTGAAATGTAAAAAAATAAATGTTTTTGTACAGAGAAAATATAGATTTGAAGCAAAAAATCCTTAAAACTCTATTACTGTTTAAGTTGTCATCTGATGTAGTCTAAGTGTTGAATGTGTTCAGGGTTTGCTTTTCTAATTTATTTTTATGAATACATTCAAAGTTTCACTAAAAAGTTTTAATATAAGAAATGGTGAAGTAAACTTTGAGATTGTTAATATTGTAGTGTTTTATTTTGTAATATTATTGAAAAGATGATCTTTAAATATTCTTAGTTTAAAAAGGAGAGAAAACAAATTAGAGGTAATGATATACAACCTAACCTTAAGATGATGATTTAACTAGAGCAGAAATTCTCATTTGTACTTGCATGTTGGTGAGGGATTGGTATGTTGATGTGTGGTTGGATGCTTTACCTTGTTAGTATCCAGTCTGATGAGGAATGTTATTTTCTCATGGTGTCACTGTGTTAGCTTAATAATATGTAGAATTTACCATAGCATTTTTCTCAATTCTTGATATTTAACTTAACATTAAAGCTGTGGCCTATAACCACCAATAATTCTTTCTAAAAACATTTATGATGTGCTTTGTACTGTTTTTTTAATGTATTAAGAACACAATGGTAGTAAATGGCCTAGACATTTGCAGATACTTAAGTATACATATGTTTCATGCAATGACACAGACCAGATATCACTCGTACGTATGTTTCATCCAATGACACAGACCAGATATTACTCGTACGTATGTTTCATCCAATGACACAGACCAGATATCACTCATACGTATGTTTCATCCAATGACACAGACCAGACATCACTTGTACGTATGCTTCATCCTATGACATAGACCAGATATCACTCGTACGTATGTTTCATCCAGTGACACGGACCAGATATCATTTGTACGTATGCTTCATTCTATGACACAGACAAGATATCACTCGTTCATATGCTTCATCCAATGACACAGACAAGATATCACTCTTACATATGATTCATCCAATGACACAGACCAGATATTACTTATACATATGTTTCATCCTATGACACAGACCAGATATCACTTGTACATATGCTTCATCCAATGACACAGACAAGATATCACTCGTACATATGCTTCATCCACTGACACGGACCAGATATTACTTGTACATATGTTTCATCCTATGACACAGACCAGATATCACTTGTATGTATGCTTTATCCTATGACAGAGACAAGATATCATTCGTACATATGCTTCATCCAATGACACGGACCAGATATCACTCGTACATGTTTGGACATGTCTTCTATTTGGCAGTGTGCTTTGAGAGAAACTTGTGAACACAACTCATGTGCCACTTTTTAGGACCAAACTTCTTTCAGCTACAATGAACAGCTGTGTTCTCAAATATTTCCAAAAGGATGGTTTTTCCTGTAGCTGTATTGAACTCTGTGTATTGTACAAAAGTCTTCTACAGGAGTAGTTGCATTGTAGAGTAGTGTTATTCTGTGTGATGGCTCTGGTTGTAGATTAAACCTGTAAGATTTACGCACCTGTCCTTGTTTTATTATTGTAGTCCATCATACAGTGGTCCATATTTCATTCTGATCACTACCATCTCTTGTTTAATTATACATTATACAATAGTCTAGATTTTATTTTCATCATGTTCATTGTGTTTTTGAGTAACAAAGTATTAACTGTATGTTCATATAAAAATTGGTTTGTTCATATTGTAGAGCCTGTGGATCTGTTTGATATGTGGTCATGTGGGTTGTGGACGTTATGTTGATGGACATGCTTTTAAGTAAGTTATGTAGTGGATTGTGTTCTAACATTTGATGATTTGGTTTAATTTCCAGTAAGAAATAAAGGTGATTTCTAGCATTAAGTTGAATATCACCTGAAAACAAGTGAATTTATTGCTTATTTTGAATCTTGACAATATCTAGTATTATTCGATTTAAAAAATTAATTTAGCTATGTTTATGGAGATAATGTGAATGGGATATGTTATATGGTTTATCAGCATTTCAGATCAGTGTGTTTATTAAAATTATCCCTGGTGTAAAAAAAAACCCTAAATTTAAAGGAAGCTTTTACTGAAGTCAGCAAAATACAGTTACTGGTAAATAATGTTATTGTTATTGTAGAGACTTTATCCTTTTTATACGATACTTATAATATTTTTAACAGAAGTAAATTACTGTATGTGTAGTTTTATAGCTGACATTTGGTAAAAATGATGTTTTTCAGACATTATGTTGAAACTGAGCACACCTATGCTATGCAGCTCGGTAACAATCGGGTTTGGGACTATACTGGAGATAACTATGTTCATCGATTGGTGCAGAGTAAAGGAGATGGCAAGCCAGTTGAACTAGAGAGCAACAGGCTTAGTGTAAATATTTTTTCTTTAGCATAATAGTCATATGTTTTTTAAATTTAAATTGGATTTTGTTGTTCCTTTTAAAGTTAGTAGACCTTATACTTTTTAATATCAGTAGACTTTGTACCCCTCATTCAGTATATTTTATATCCAATAATGTTAGTAGACCCCCATACCTATCAAAATCAGTATATCTTATACTTACTAATGTCCACAGGTACCATACATACCATACAATGTAATTAGGCCTCATATACATGGCCCGTCTTGTAGCTTTGCAATGAACAACGAAGCATAATATTTTAATTAGATTATAACGTAATAATGAAGATTGTTCTAAAATTATTTAAAAACTTTATTTGGTAGGACAAAATGTTTGATAATCTTTTTTTTTGCTTTGTCCAAATCAGTATTTTAATTCTCTATATTTGTAAGAAAACAAGTAAAACTGTTAGATATTTAATAGCTTAAGAATTGATAAAGTCAGAACTTTTCTTGTGATTATTAGTCATTATTATTAGTAGCGTTATTAGTAAGGAACATCTGTCAGTAAATCTTATTAGTCATGTTAGTAACATTATTAGTAAGGAACTTCTGTCAGTAAATCTTATTAGTCATGTTAGTAACATTATTAGTAAGGAACTTCTGTCAGTAAATCTTTAGTCATGTTAGTAACATTATTAGTAAGGAACTTCTGTCAGTAAATCTTATTACTCATGTTAGTAACATTATTTGTAAGGAACTTCTGTCAGTAAATCTTATTAGTCATGTTAGTAACATTATTAGTAAGGAACTTCTGTCAGTAAATCTTATTACTCATGTTAGTAACAGATTTACTGACAGAAGTTCCTTACTAATAACTGTTATTAGTAAGGAACTTCTGTCAGTAAATCATATTAGTCATGTTAGTAACATTATTAGTAAGGAACTTCTGTCAGTAAATCTTATTAGTCATGTTAGTAACATTATTAGTAAGGAACTTCTGTCAGTAACTCTTATTAGTCATGTTAGTAACATTATTAGTAAGGAACTTCTGTCAGTAAATCTTATTAGTCATTTTATTAACATTATTGGTAAGGAACTTCTGTGCATTTGTCTAAATCTTCAAACACGGTTTTGATGGATCTCACCAAATGTCAAGACTTTTTTTTTATAATGTATACTTGTAATTTTCTGAGCGGTGCACTTTTTCCCTTATGATCTTGGATATTTTCAATCAGTAAATGGTAATTTCTTTCTTTTTTTGAGTCAGCTGAACAGTCTCTACAAACTATGAAGATGATGCTTTTATGTTGGATATCTGTAACAAAGTTATATATACACATTCAGGGGATGTTCATATGATGATTGTATGTTCGATATCTCTAACAATGTTATATATGCACATTCAGGGGCTTTTTTGTATCCTTTTTTTATGTACTCACCCTCATTTAATGCTCAGTTTTGTGTAATTATGTCTTCTGTTTTTACAAAATATTTAAGATATATTATCTAAGTCATGGAGATGGGAATGAAAAGTATGTTGATAGTCTTTTTGCTTCAGTGCATTTTGTTTGGGTTATGTTTTTTTTTATACATCTGATAGCTTTTATGGAGGAAAATGGCCAAAGTAAATAAAATTATAGCTCTTTGATCATATTTATCCATCAGTTTTCAGTAGTCAGTACCATGATGTATCTTCTTTATTGGCAAGCCTGTCAAGTTCCAATATTTAACATAAATGTTAAGTGTTTCATGTATAAACTTGCTGGTGGAACACATCTTGGACTTGCAATCAAAGTTGTGAAAAGATTCATTCCAATCCAATTATCAGTTATTTAGGATTGAGGTCTCCTGGGCTACAAAAGAATGTTTGGGGCCCAAGAGACAACCTGAGATGCTCAGAAACTTTTATTTCTCTTCACCCCACAAGAGATTTATTTATACAAGCTTAAATGAAGATTTAATTGTGTTTTAATTGTGAAATTAGCTGATGTGCTGAATGGGTTAGAAGATGATGAATGAAGGTACATAGTACTTGGAGTATGCAAAGGAAGGATGCCGTCAAACGTCAGGCATCGATCAAGAAAGCTGAAGAAGAAAAAGCCAGTAAATTTTGAGGTGTTGAACATGTGTAGACGTTTATGTATGTGGTGATGATGTTGGATAAGGCTGTGATGAGTTTAAGTCGGTAGAGAGAGATAAGGAGAATCAAGTACACCAATGTAAAATTGAATAGATTTACATTCTGAAAATTTGTGATTAATGAAAAGGTGTGGGACAGATTCATTATATCACTTCTGTGTTTATAAACTTGCTGGTGAAACACATTTTGGACTAGTATTAAAGTTAAGCTCAAGATACCCTAATGGTGGGTTATTACTTTTAAACTCAAGATATCCTAATGGCAGGTTATTACTGTTAAACTCAAGATACCCCGATGGCAGGTTATTACTGTTAAACTCAAGATACCCTAATGGCAGGTTATAACTGTTAAACTCAAGATACCCTAATGGCAGGTTATTACCATTAAACTCAAAATATTCTAAGAACAGTTATTAAACTAAAATATTATTTTTTATTGCTCAGTTAACATTAAAGCCTCAACAATGTTTATTTTATTCTTTATTTTTCAGAAATAGGTTGTCACTCATATTATTGCCGTTTAAACAGATTAATTCACTTCTCAACCTAACCATTTAAACAGATTAATTCATTTCTCAACCTAACTGTTTAAAAAGATTAATTTATTTGTCATCCTAACTGTTTTCCTCCTTGGTAGTTTAAATTTACATTTATGTTTTTCATTTCAACAGCTTGAACAAGAAGAAAAATTAGACTCTGTACAGCTTGAGGTATGGTTTGACATCTGGTATATTTAGTGTGAAGATCCTTGAATTTGTCTATAATTTGTTAACTTCTTAGATTTATATTTTAGTAATTCTATCAACTGTTATTTGGATTAGTTTGAGTTACACAACCACCATTTGTGATTTCTCTGTCATTTGTATGAAAACACTATGTTTAGGATAACAATGTGTTTTATTCAGTATAAAGGTTTTTAAACCTTGCTGCACCATTCAGTGTGGAATTTTTTATGAAATAAATCATGCAATGGATCAAATATAAAACACACAGTTTGATAGTGGAAATTTAATAAGAAAAAAATTTTTGTATTAATAACTTCTTTTAATATAGTTTATGTATAACTTGTGAGTCAAGGTGGAAATTCATTAAAAAGTTGTTGTTTAGACAACGTACTCAGTCTGAGAAAGTATACTAAATGTTATGTTTGAGTAATATAATATCATTTTCATTTCACACATGATAACAATGCTGCATTATTGTTACAGTACACCTACTTATTGACCAGTCAACTGGAAGCCCAGAGACATTTCTTTGAAGATCGTATTGCAAGAGTAGAGAAGGAGATGTTTCGGCAGGTACTACTTTTTCTGGTTGATATAAGAACCAAACAGATGCTTTAATCTGGTTTATGGTTTATTGCACCAGACCAAGCATTTGTAAAAAACATTTATAATTTAAAGTGCCAAGTCTGATTTTTGTTACAAACTAATTTTCACTACAATATGTATTTCTTTTGAACTCACTAGAGCTCTATCAAGCTTAATCTTGTTGGTTATACAAGGTCTTTAGCACAAGGTACGACCTGTCTAAAGTCTTAACTCATGGAATGTATTTTATATTTATAGCTGGAGGAGCTGAAAGAAAAGACCAAACAAGCTGTGGAGGAAAGAAAAGAATTGGAAGAGAAGTTGGCTCGGGTTTCCAAGGAGAAACAAACTCATGAAAGGAAAGTTTCACAGGTTGTACAGAATAGCTTATTTTATTTGTAATATTTGTCATATGATAACATTCATTCAGTCTAATTTTATAGCTCATGAACAATTTTATAGTGACCATGTAAAAACCAGTTCATTCTACTTTGAAAACTAGTAGGCAGTTTCACAGTGACCAGGTACAGACCAAGTTATTCTACCTTGAACGCTTGTAGACAGTTTCACAGGAACCAGGTACAGACCAGGTTATTCTACCTTGAACGCTTGTAGACAGTTTCACAGGAACTAGGTACAGACCACGTTATTCTACCTTGAACGCTTATAGACAGTTTCACAGGAACCAGGTACAGACCACGTTATTCTACCTTGAACACTTGTAGACAGTTTCACAGGAACCAGGTTATTCTACCTTGAACACTTGTAGACAGTTTCACAGGAACCAGGTACAGACCAGGTTATTCTACCTTGAACACTTGTAGACAGTTTCACAGTGACCAGGTACAGACCAGGTTATTCTAGCTTGAACACTTGTAGACAGTTTCACAGTGACCAGGTACAGACCAGGTTATTCTAGCTTGAACACTTGTAGACAGTTTCACAGTGACCAGGTACAGACCAGGTTATTCTAGCTTGAACACTTGTAGACAGTTTCACAGTGACCAGGTACAGACCAGGTTATTCTACCTTGAACACTTGTAGACAGTTTCACAGGAACCAGGTACAGACCACGTTATTCTACCTTGAACACTTGCAAGACAGTTTTATAGTAGATTGTCTAATCATTTTGACAGGTCCTTTGTTTAATTTGGATTATCTCACTTTTGCTTTTTACATTTTGTAACTATTATTAGCTGTAATACATATAAGCATCTTAAAATTTAAAAATTGATAAATCATTTGAAATAATTGTTCAAAACTGCTCAGTGTTCAGAATTAATATTATGAGTTTATAAAGTTCCCAAAAATATTGAGTTCATAGTTTTCTTGAAATTGTATATTTAGCACTCAAGTTGTATATTATATACAATTATTGTTGGAATTGCATTAACATCCAAAACTATTATTAAAAGTTAAAGAACTTAAGCATGTTGCTAGAGTGGTATATTACCCAGGACTTTTATTGAAGTATAATAATGATATAGTGCACATATTAAGATAAAATTTATAGAGTTATTGTTCAGAGTTCTTTTGTTTCAAACAATAACAAACTTACAACAAAATTATGTATATGATATACTGTCTTACAAAACTTACAACAAAATTCTCTTTAGCTTACAGGTAAACTTAACAAACTATCTTCTGAACTGAAAGAAGAAAAGGAGGTGAGTTAGAAAATATAATTTAGCTTTGGTACAAATAATGTGTTATTGTAAAAACTAGTATGCTGAGTATTATAGATAGAATTTTGGAAATTGTTTTACTGATTTACTGTATGCTGTAGGTATACTGAAAACTATGGAAGAAGCAAGTATTAAGAGTGAATGATAATGTACAAATATTTTCATATTCTTTTTGGAAGTAATGAACTTTAATAATGAATTGCATGTTATAAATAAATCATTCTATTTTAAAAGTTTGTAGGCCTAATTTCAAATGCATTATTTGAACAGAACTTCTGAAAACTATGATTAACTCATAAATACAAACACTCGATTGAATAATATCAGTCATGGATGCAATAACCCTCACTGTCAAGCTGGCACTGAATTCAGTCATTAACTTGCTGCCTCACTTTTCTGGTATTTAAGCTGTTCTCGTTTTCAACTTCTTACACATTTTCTAAATCATTACATCATTATCCTGACAGAATGTCATGCTTCCTCAACAAATGAACATCTAAGTTGAAATATTTATAATATAGATTACAACAATAACTTTTTTAGAAATAATTAGTTTTAATCCTTGTTATTTTAGTTTTCAGGTATATTGATTTACTAACTATTTCTAGTCAGTTTGTTAAATAGGATTGTTTTAATTAAATTATGTTACTTTTAAAAATATTCTGTTTCTAGTCTGTACAGTTAGTTTTTGATCAGAAGTTATTTTCACTAGAATAAAGGATTTAAATGTACTTGGACAGATCTTGTCATGAAACATAAAATTCCTGTCGACTTCAAATTCATTCAAAAACCCAGCCCTCAAGTTAAACCATTACTTAATAAAAAATTATGTAAAATCACACAATACCACCATAGTTTATAAAATAATGTGTAATAAATGTCCAGAATTATACATTCACCAAACATAATAAAAAGTCCTCCCATATTTACCACCACTGTAACTCAATCTATCTAGTAAAAACAGTATAATTTTAAACAAAAAAAACAAACATCAACAAACAAAACATCAGGGAGACAATCTTAATTGAACAATATAGCCCTACTGTAAAGGTTCAAAAGGTGCTGGGGCCCTGGGCTTCCATATCGGGAGGGCATCCAATGCAACGAGTCGAATCGAATAGTAGAACCCTTTCCGCCTTTCCCCAAGGTCTTAGGTACAAGGCCCTGGGCATCATAGAACCTCTGCACGCCACTGCATCAGGGTTATTAAATATATATTTGTTGAGGTTACTCAAGTATTTTTCTAAATTTTTGAAACAACATTAGATTCTCTCAGTAACTGAAATCATAAACCTCAATGTTTCCTTAGTTGGTGAAAGAGAATAGAATGTATTTATAAAGTGTTAAAACAGAAGTCACATTTGATAAAAATAAAATAAATCTGAAACAGTAGTGAAAGATTCTTAAAGAACTATATACAAAACCAGTCCTAAAAGCCAAATATGTAGCTTTGATGTAATTTAAATATTTCCTTAAATACTAAATCCTGAAGTCAACTAACATTGTGATAGAAACTAAATCAAATCATGTATTAACTTACAAAGTTAAAAATCTTGTTTGAATTTTCAATAATCAACGTTTTTGAATTCTTAGGACAATTTTACATTTAAAACAATGGTCTGAGTATGGAAAACCCTCTATCACCCACTTTAGCAAATTTGTTCATGATGCTTATAGGAACAAAGTAATACAAAAAAGCCTTATTCACCACAGGCCTTTGGTGGAAATACTTTGATGTATTATATAGTTTTGATATCCAAGATGGACACTACTTATTTAAGTACTTTAATTCCACCCATCCTAACATAAAATTCACAATTGAAGAGAATAAAGAATGAAGAGTAACTTTCCTAAATTGAAATATTCCATGACTTCACAACTTATTCAACATAGAATGGAAATAGCGGATCAATTGGCACATGACATCAATCAAAAAATATGCACATTAAAAGTATACATTTCTTTCTGTTTTGTTCACCTCAAGAAAGTGTAATAAATAATATTTTAAAAGTTTGAATATTATACAAATGGATGTATCTATCAAATTAATTGTGGATCTTTTTATATTGGCAAAACTAGCATAAATGTGAAGACAAGATTTAACAAGCATTTAAAAGGATCAACACATAAACAAATACAATCCTAACATAAGTATTTTTAAAGGATGTCTCTGTTACTTTTATTAAACATTCTACCACATGTGATTTCTGTTTGAATGAAGGCTTTTTTATTTTCTTTAAAGTAGAATATAGTACTATTAAATCTACCGCATGTTGTTTAGTATGGTATGAAACAATGGTACTGGAATTTATGGTTTGTTGTTTTTAGATGAACAAGTGTCTCCGTCAGTATCAACAACAGTGGCAGGATAAGTTGAAAGACACGGAACATCATCTGATGGAGTTAAAGGAGAACAAAGAAAAGGTGTGGCCTGCTTATTTATTTGTAATACATTTTTAAATCTTTTATTTGTATCTAAGCTCCACATATCTCTATCACAATGCTGTTCAGGTGTCCTATGGACACCTATGTATCAAATTATAAAATTTCAGTAAAAATATTACTTCTAACAGAACTACAACAATTTTTAATTCAAAAATATTTTCGAATTTATATTTCAATATTGTGTACCATTTATTTAGTCTAATTTGTGAAGATATGTGACTTAACTTTATTACTGTGCAGCTGTAAGAAGTGTTGCCTGTAATTTTTTCTTCATTTTTATGCCCGTCCTAAAAATATAGGTTTCTATTTACCAAGAAGCTATCATCCTGTGAAAATGCTTCATTTCTTGTTTTTTTACATGATTTTCCTTCTCTGTTAATGGTTTTATTACTACAGCCCCTTGTTCCAACCCTTTTGTGATATCACAGCATGAGATTTGATGAAGCTCAGCTTTGAAAACAGGTAGAATTAATGGCTGAATACTGTTGGATAGTACAGAGTATGATATATTTATGTCAAGTTGGAGTAAATATATTTGATTGAGCAGTAATTTGTGGCTCTTTATATACTGACTACCCAGAGATTCTGTATATATATATATATATATCTGTATGTATATATATATATATATATATATATATAT
>NW_013667271.1:66506-70839 GCF_000517525.1 Limulus polyphemus | reverse complement strand
ATATATATATATATATATATATATATATATCTGAAATCTGTACTTGTTAAATATTATTCTTATGGTTATCATATTCAAACAATAATCATAAATAAAGAAACTTTTTATTTATTAAATAGAAACTATATATATTATATTAAACTGGATCATGAATGTTTTTAGTAAAAATCAAATTACCTACCTAGCCAGACAAAAGGAATAGTGATGCCATTTTGATAAGTGAGGTCATAGGTCAGTGTTGAATCTGTATCATGTCATTATGAAGTGGTGACTACAACAGTTGGTGAAATAAAGTATTAAAAGAAATTAATTTTAACCAAGTTGACATTATATATAAAGTAAAACTTTCTGATCAAAGTAAATAAAATTGAAATTCTAAGACATAATGAAGTTTTTCTTTATGTTTTTCCAAAATAGTTTCTCATAACATAATTTTTGAACAAATACAAATTATATGAATTTTTTTAAAGTATAATGTAGTTTGGTTAAGTATTTCCAGGGTGAGAAGGAAAAATCTGAAGATATCAGTAACACTATAAAGTAAGGAAGAAGTTAAATTGGAAAATCTTAATGTAGTTTTAACTCTGTAAGAGTTGAGTAATTTTAATGGTTTGTTGGTTTGTAAGACATTATGATAAAAGTTTGTTATCCTTTATGAGAGAGAGAGAGCAGCTGAAAACCTAAGTTAAGGTAGTCGTTTTTTTAACTTTTGTAGGATAATGTAACCTCTATACTTAAATAACTAACTTATAACTATACTTAAATAACTAACTTATAACTATACTTAATAACTAAGTGTAGGGCCTCATAATACATTAGATGGTCCCTTAAAAGATAACATATCTTATGCTTAAGAAAAATACTGATTTTCATCAAAGTTTAGAACTTTTCATTTTTTCATCTCTAATGACTAATTTTTTGTAGTTTATAACTTAATATTAACTTTTCTAACCTACTAATAAAAAGCTAATTTCCTTTAAGAAATTGTGGATTGTCAACAAGGTTTAGAATTATATTTTAACTTGTTTAACCCTCTAGGATATAAGTTCTCTAATAGGATTTATAGTCTGTTGAAAATAACCAATTTTTAGCATTATTTAAAACCCTGCATTCAACTTTCCTCTCCTTACAGGAAGTTGATATATGTTCTTATACTTAACTTTTCAAACCACTCAGGAAATAACTGACCTCAAGGACCAGGTTCGAGACCTTATGTTTTACCTAGAAGCACAGGAAAAGCTCCAGCATGTTTCTGAAACAACACGTCAAGAAATTGAAGAAGGGCAAATTGTTGTTGGAGCAACAGGACAATCCCATAGCAGCAACTCACGTCACAGACGTAGAAGGCTTCGTTAAGTCGTTTATGAACGTCTAGAAACATTATGTGTAAATAATTCTTGGGAATCTTATGTTTGTTTGCACATATCAAAGACAGAAAGTGAACTCTTTTGAAATTATAACATAATTCACTTATGAAAGAAAAATTAGTTACTATCAGAATAACTTAAGTTCACAATGTATGATTTCTTGTTTGTTTACTGTGGATCTTATCTGGTATTCTTATTGTTTATGGAAAAATATATAAAAAAGAATGCTAAAATAGCCTGATGTGCTTTAATGTCAAATTTGGCACAAGTTACTCTAACAGAAATATGACTGCTAAATTTGTAAAAGTTGGTTTAGGTCTGACATAAAGTTCTTCATCAGAAATATCACTTCAGTTGGTTGAGATTAGAACTACCTTTACCATAAAAATGCACAGGAAACAAATAACAAATCTTGTAAATGTCTTGAGTTGTTAGCTGCTGTTATTGGATTGAGGAAGTACTGTCTTTAGCCTTGTGTACTCCAGTTTGTTTTATTATGCTCTTTTCTCGTGTAAAGCCTTATCTGTATGTTGTAATAATATATTAGCATTCATGTGTGTGTGCTGTACTGAACATCAAAGTAAGATCTAATACAGCTCTACAAAATCATTTCAGAATACGCACGTCTGTTGTTAGTAAACAGAAAATAAACTGTGTATACATATGTATGATAATAAAAATGGCTTGTTTCAATAAGTTACTATAAAAATTAAAATTTTTCTTTTACACATAAGAAATGGTACAATATATCATAACTTAAACAATTTGGAAATTTCATTGAACTGTACACTAATAATAATCATAGATGTAGTCACTGATTTTCAAAACTTTGAAGTTGCACAATTATGTAACAGAAACTTAAAACGAAATCTTAGAATTTGTTGCTCAAGCAACTAAAATTGTTCAGTGTTATGGAAGTAATAGTTAAAAAATACACATTTATTTTCATTCATGAAACTGATTTGTAATGAATTTTCTTTTGGAACTTGAGAGCACTAGCTCACTTTCACAACTCCAGTTTACTTGCAGAGGTTCATGGGAACATTTTTCTACTAGGGTCTCACTTCCACAATATGACTCCAGTTTACTTGCAGAGGTTCATGGGAACATTTTTCTATTGGGATATCAAGAGTGTTGTCTCACATCCACATTTTGGCATGTAAAGAATACTTCCTCATGTCCAATAATCCCTTTATGCTGGTAACATGCACTGCCAAGTGATAGCACCAAGGGCTGTTATGATGATCCATCCAAGAGTTATTACCAGAAACCAATTAAATCTAGATACAACAAATGATAAATTTACATTTTGAAAGAGGACAGCTATATCTTAATGAATGACAGGAAAGTACTGTCCTTATTTTGAGTTTTGAAATTATGCAGAATTTGATCAAAGCTTCAGAATTCACTAAAATATATATACGAATTGAAGTTAAAACTACCAATGGAGCTATTAACTAGCTATTATATATATAAAGGTAGTAATTCACCAGTTGCACTTGGGCTACTGCTGAAGAAGTCTTTCACTGAATAATAGAATTCATCTGGTTGGTTGAGAATGTTACACATAAATCCTTGGTGGAAATGCTACTTATATTAGCCATTTCCAATGTATCAATTATTATGGTATATAATCCCATCATAGCACAATCTACTGAAGCGTAGTTTGTGTGATATTACCCCATAGTGAGATTGATAATAACTTTTCAGAAATCTTTCTTATCAGGCTTTATTTTGTTAAAATTATTATCAGTCTTATTCAAAAGCCTCCCATTTGAAGGAAAAAAGTAAGAGTTTTGAAGCATCAACTATTCTACCTAAACTACTTTTGTAGATTAGTCCATCAAGACTTTTTCTACACGTTTCACATTGGACTACACAGTTGCTACCTATTTAATGAAGTCAATATTCTTTCTTACATAAGGAGACCAAAAACTGTACATAGTATTTCACATTGGACTACACAGTTGCTACCTATTTAATGAAGTCAATATCCTTTCTTACATAAGGAGACCAAAAACTGTACATAGTATTCCAAGTCAGAGAAAATTACCTATTAATTTGTAAACAAATACATTCTTAAATTATATTAGCAAAAGAGCACTGTCTCAGTAGCTTGAGTGATGTATCCCTCACCATACCAACATCCTTTCCTTCAGTCATGCTATTGGGTAAGTTCCCATTTATATTAAATGTGTGATTCAAACTATGATATCCCAAATGCATTACCTTGCACTTACTAAAATTAAAGGTCATATGTCAAATATTTGTCTCCTTACCAATTAATTAACCTTAAGTTATCCTGTAGTAACTCTGTAGTACTTTTACATTTTATTATTCATCTGGCTAATAGTCAGATCTAAGACTTCTCACATATCAGGTCAGTGCTCCACCAGATGCTAACGAGCTAAAGGGTTAATCTAGCATTTATTTGTTAAACATATTCAAACTACCATAATCTTCCTCTTTCACAAACAATGTTCATCCTGGGTGATTCATCATTGTTAGATGGCTCTACATTGGGAACTTATTTGTTATGTCAAACCCAAGATCTCAAGTGTGCACTCCAACTGGGCTAAAGGGTTAACCCTCTAGCATTGTTCATAAGACACTTTTTAATAACATTTAAACTAAAACACCTCAACATCCTGAATAGCTGACTCCTGACACTTTGAAAACTAAAAATATGTATATTAAAAATAAGTTATTCAATTTACACCTGAAGTTAAACATCTTTCATATCTGAACTCCCAGAGTGTAAGAGAACATGCTGGTTGTTTGTGATCTTTCATATCCACTGGTAGAGCTCTCTCAGACTGCTCAGCAAACACATACTGTCACTTTCCCTCAGGAGCTGACATCAAGCACTGTGTGATTTCTCCAGCTTGAGAGCAGGTTTCAGAGAATTAAAATGGTTAAATGTTTTTTGTCCTATGTCACGTGACTATTCTCACGCCCTCTAGTTT
>NW_013667271.1:50999-66496 GCF_000517525.1 Limulus polyphemus | reverse complement strand
AAAGACTTGTGTCGTTAAAGTTTCGTCGGAACGAAGTTACGGAAAAATCAATTAACAAACGGAGACGTAACACTATTAAGACATAGATATATGTGTGTTCAATTCAGTATTGATGTAAGTAAACTCAAATTACTAGTGTTTCACAGAATCTATTTATTTAAACAGACTTACAAAAATGGAAATAAGGTTGACTGCGAGATCTTTACCCCGATGGTGACATCACACATCTGACAAATCTTGAAAGGATCCTGGCACTATAAATATACTCTATTGAAATATTGAAGAGTTTGTCCTCAGCAAACTTCACCAATTTTTTAATTGTGCCCTTATCAATGTCATTCATATAAATAAAAAAGGGCTCAAGCACTGATACCTGAGGCATTCCATTAGTTTCGAAAATCCAGTTTGAATGAAATTCATATAACAACCTTTTACTTTCTTCCATACAACCACCCTACTGTTAGTTAGGCGTATCGTTAGTCCCGGAATTTTTGTTCAAATTTTGTTTATGAAGTTATGCCCACCTGTGAACGTAGCCTGAAGCAAATGGTATTGGGGAAATAAAGTAATTCTATATTGTTACGTGGGCTGGTATTCGCATTAGTTTTTACCAACTAATCCAAAATAATTGACCCAACGATAATACACTACGTACAATACTAGTTATTATTATAATCTAATTGACTAACCCTTGCTAACGAAATGTGTGTCGCTACTCATCGAAATTACTCCAGCTATACCAAGTCCATCTGTTTCTATCATCTGTTGTGTAATTTCCCCGAAAGGCCGCCTGGAGGGATCACGTGTTTTAACCACTCCCACCATTATACAGTAGTATGTTGTCTGTCAGTCAGTAGACACTAAAGTGACGTCGCATAAGAGACGCTTAACGTTACAATCTATACTGTCGTAACGTCAGTAAAATGTGCGCATGCCATGAATCACGATAATAATTATGCACTATGTAGGCCTCAACACAGCATGACATTGCTTCAAAAGCAAGAAATAAAAATATTTGTTACTCTTAATTTTGGTTTTATTTATTCTTGAAAAATAAAAATGCATTCGTGGACACTGCGGAAGTACATTTAGTTATTTTAACATCGTGCTTCATTTAATTGTATATAATAATTAAAATATTTAGTTAATCCATACTGGGTCTGTTTTATGATATATTTCACTAAATGATGCAAAGCCTTTTTTATCAGACTATAATTTTTCCATCCGGAAGTAAGCCTAAAATTTCCATGTTAATTCTGATCACCTCTCTTTAAACAAACAAACAAAGAAAGAGTAATATTAGCAACTTTTCATTTCTCAGGCATATACCCACTGTGTATTAACATACTTATAACGAAAGAGAGAGGTTTGCGTATCTAATGTTTGAACTCATTTAAAACTCTGGTGAAAACTTTCTCTTGTGCTGATGCTTTAACTATTTTCAATCTCTCAATTTTACTACTTACCACCAAGTGATTAATATATACAGGATTTATGTCAATTCTAATATCTTCCAGAGAATGTCAAGAGGCAGGGTTATTGCTAATATCTTCTCTTGAATAACAATAATGAAAGAAAAGATAAAAACCATTTAAATGAACAACGATCACATAATTAATTTTTGTTTGTCACAGATTTTGAAGCAATGGACTAGAGCAAAGGCAGGTTATCAACATCAACCCTTGGGCTACTCCTTTATCAACGAATAGTGGGATTAACCGTCACGTTAGAAAATATCCATTGCTGAAAGGGAGAGCTTGTTCAGTAATGGGATTCGAACCCGCAACCCACAAATTGCGAATCAAGTGTCCTTGCCACAAAGGTATGGCAAGCCCAATCACACAGTCTTCAATAAAAATATTGCAATTAGTATATTTTAATTTTCACAAACGCCTTTGGATTTCCTATATTCTTAAACTAAATCTGTTACTTTCCTATAGTTTTGTACATTTTCCGTTCTAGCTAACACTTTAAACTTTGTTAAACTTACGACATTTTTACCGATTTTTTATTTATGCTTCTAGTAAGCCATTTACGTTTAAACTTCCATGTTATTCTTTCCTTATTTTTAGGAACCTGCCTATCTTGCTTTGAAAGCAGTTTATTTAAAAAAATCCAAAATATGTCCCAGTGGTGTAGGAAGGAGTTCCAAAGTGGGGTACTTGGCTAGACATGCAGATAATATAATTTACAGTTGCTATACAAGTCAGATATGTAAAAGTGGGTGTGCTAACGCGGTTCCAACTCCTCTGATTTTTCCCACATAGACAAAGATTTTTTCCATAACATCTTTAAATCTAATAGATGTATCGTTCCGTTAGAGGTAGAGAACTCAAGAGACATCTATTCCTGTTTTTTCTTGTTATTTGAAGATACATATTTTTATACACGTTTGATATACTCCACCAATTTATTTTCCACGCTTTTATCTTAAGTTTATGTTTATTAAATAAAAAAACGTAAGTTTGTAAAAACTTCAGTGTCATCATATGATCAGACAGAATTAGTGAATAAGTTTATTATCAAGAAAGAAGAAAAAAATATTGCATTTTTTCATATTTTTCTTGTTTTAGTCATATATATATATATTGAGTTCATTAAATAATTAATTACAACTTATAAGTAAACCTTTTAGTTTTATGGTAAGCCTACAAGTGTCACATCGTTTTTGTTTTTATTATTTAAAAAAGGCCAAGTAAATATCTATTAAAATACGATTTTTGAATCAACACAAGTGACATACTATCTTTTGTGTAAAATCTGAAAACTACACGGGAAATCTGAAGTATAGAATAATCACTGAAATGAAACTCGTCTCCGTTTGTCTTTGTACCAGTACTGGTAAGGTGTACACATACAGTACAGTGTTACGGACGTTATTTATGTATAATTGGAAATATGTAAGGTTTATGTCAAAAATTAGAGAACCAAAAACACCTCAATCACCCTTCACCAACTCGTCTAGCTTTCAGAAGAATAAATTTAGATTTACCAATTTGGAACCAGAAAATAGTCTTCAGCATCATAATCAAGCAACAAATCGTCACCCCAAAAAAGGAAACTTGACCAGTCCAAATCTTTATGATGCCACAAACTTCATGCAGAAGACTTGCAACAAATCTGTTTCATACTCATTAATGAGTGAAGATTTAGTAAAAAAAAATAATTCAACTCGTGTTTGGTATGTTTTATTAAGAATTTATTATAATATTTTCTCAACTTGTTAGTAGATATATTTATAATATATTGTTTTATATTTTAGGAATTAATAATCCATGGCATCAATAGGATAAAGGCTTCTGATTTTGTGCTCCATTTTTGAATATGAAAAATAGGATGAGAGAACAAAAGCTTAAGATTTTGAAAAGTTCAACAATTTTTTTTTAACAGAAGATATTAGCTTATACTGTTATAGAACAAGCAGTATTGGAGGCCTGCAGTCAGGCTGCACCTTATAATAGTTTAAAAGAGAGAAGAAATAAGATTAAAAAATAAATAGTGGGCTTAAGATTTTACCTTTTCTCAATAGTGAGTTTACAAGAATATCTTTGAAGAACCTATTAGTTCCTTGTTGTCAATATTTTAAACTAGATTTCTTCTGAGCCTACGATTTTACAGAGTAAAACCTTTTAAAGATGTCTTTATATAAACCATTTCAGAATTCTTACAGATGAATGTTTTTTTATTATATCTTTATCTAAACCTTTAGTATCTTCATTGTAATGTTTAAAATATAAATGCTTCAAAAATCTAAGCAACTTGTTGCATTGTTTTCTGTAACTCTGCATGTGTGAAGGAGAATACTATATCAGTCTATTTACACACATAATGAGAAAAAAAGTTATATAAATAAATTTTGTATAGAATGTAATGCTGAAAAAATAAATGCAAATTATCGAAACGGGATATGTTATTAAATTTTACTGACTTTAATTTAACTTGGTATAAAATATATACTTTGTCTCAGATGGTTGATCAAATGAAGTTCGAGCTTAAAACTTGGTTTTTCAAGAATACATGTAGTTGTATAACATCTTAGATATTTTCAAAAAGCAGAATACAATTGAAGGATATTTGATGTAACAAAATAAGAACACAATTTAAAGATATTAGAAGTAACAAAATTAAAATATAATTCAGGATATTAGGTATAACAAAATGAGAATACAATGTAAGGATATTAGAAGTAGCAAAATGAGAATACAATGTAAGGATATTAGATGTAACAAAAGAAGAGTATATTATGGAAATAATAAATATGAGCAGTTGGTAACTTTCCATTCATTTCAGTATGTGAACTTTTTAAAACTTATAACTTAAGATGAAATGTTAGTGTTACAGTTTGTGCTGGTAAAACAAAACCATGAATAAAATAAAATTGAAACATTCAGTATAGTTTTTAAATTATAAATTTAAATTTTAAGTTATTAATATTTATATAACTTAAACAAGGTTTTACTGTGTTGCAGTAGAACAAGACCTTCATTCTATTAAAATCTGGATCAGATTCGACGTTACTTATCATAACTTACATTAGTCTTGTATGTATAATCAGAATTACTGCATTTTTGTTCTTGGTTTTTTCATCTGTATATTGCCAGAATGTTAAGACCCAAAGAACATTTCTGTTAGTGCAGTATCTATTGAACCTAAAATTTTAAAATAATTTTGCTTAATTCAAAACCCTAAAAGATTGTTACTTGAAAATTTATCTAAATATAGGAGAGATGACATGGACAAATTTGAAGTGAAAGGGGAGATTCTGTATGGACTTCATCCTGTCAGCCTAGCTTTGAAAGAAAAAAGACGACACATTTTTAAATTGTTTGTAAAACAGATCAATAACCCAGAAATTATTCATAAAGAGCCAGCTTTCAATCACATTTTAGAATTAGCTCTTGCTGTTGATGTTCCTGTCCAAAAAGTGTCAAGAAGTGTCTTAGATATCCTGTCAAAAAGACACGTTCATCAGGTAAATTATACACATAGTATGTAAATATGTTAAAAAATAATTATTATTAGCACTAATGGCAAACATATGTCAGTTTGATATGTATATAAAACTAAACTAAACAACATAATTTTGTACAAAATAAAGTCAGTAATTTACAATGAAATGTATGATATCTGTTATTATTCTGAAATCAATGAGTAAAAAGACTAAACATTTTAATTCAGTATTTTCAAATGAGGCTTTTCAGTTCTCTTTAAATACAGGTTAATATAATTAAATATTTGATTCTTTTTCATAATCTGAAGTGAAGAAAATACATTAATATATTGTATCTACTATGTAGTAAAAGAAATCATAATGTTGAAAGTTCAAATATTCTACAAGTTGCTGTGAATTATTGTAATTATCAGAACATCTACCCTTTTAATAAAAAGTAATCCCTCAAACAAGTGTGTTAATATTTAACAACCCAGGAAAACCTAACTGGCTATAATTACGGTGTTTACAAGATGAATCTGCTTGAAACTTTTTTAATTCTAGCATTTATGAATTTATATACTTTAATTGAGATGAAATGTTAATGTGCTTAAAGTTGATAACAAAGAAGGAGCTTCACACTTCCTTCTCCTTCTTGAAACAATATATTATTTGTATATATGTAGTAGGAAGACAAATGAACTTGACTTTTTATTTCTTTCTCGTCCCTAAAGGGAGTGTGTTTAGATGTTAGTAAACTGAAACTGAAGAACGAGCAAGAAGTTTTTCTTAGCTTGTAAGTACAGTTTGTATATATATATATAGTATCACTTAACTTCTACATTATGTAGTAATACCATTCACTCTTTATGTACTGTATCAGTATACAAGTAGCATTCAGCATGTAAGTATTATAACTAAGTAATTTATGTATGCAATTATTGTTTTGTTTAATTGTTGACTGATAAATAATCAAATAAGTGTAAAATAATGTTTCATGTTTGATAATTAGCATAAATGAGATTAAATATTGCAATGTTTTTCAACATGTATTTCATAAGTCTGATAGCATTATTCAGCTTTAAGGGGCTGTATTGTAAACACTAACGTACATATAGTATGTTAGTGTTATTAAACTTTAAGGGACTGTATTATAAATACTAACGTACATATATTATAAACACTAAGGTACATATAGTATGTTAGTGTTATTTAGATTTCAGGGACTGTATTATAAACACTAAGGAACATATAGTATGTTTGTGTTATTCAGTTTTCAGGGACTATTATAAACACTAAGGTACATATAGTATGTTGGTATTATTCAGTTTTAAGGGACTATATTATAAACACTAAGGTATATAGTATGTTAGTGTTATTCAGCTTTCAGGGACTATTATAAACACTAAGGTACATATAGTATGTTGGAATTATTTAGTTTTAAGGGACCATATTATAAACACTAAAGTACATATAGTATGGTAGTGTTATTCAACTTTAAGGGACAGTATTATAAGCACTAAGGTACATATATTATGTTAGTGTTATTCAGCTTCAAGGGATTATGTTATAAACACTAAGGTATGTACAGTATGTTAGTGTTATTCAGCTTTAAGGGATTATATTATTATAAACTCTAAAGTTTGTGTCATCACCAATAGATGTAAAACAGTACACCTTTTTAATGATATTCTTAATATCATCTGTTTAACTTTCTTTAGCAAATAAAAAACTCAATTTTTTACATTGTATATATATATATTCAGCATTATTGATTTGGATGGCCATCATAGCTTTAACACTGCCTTGGTTAGTTTGGTATGCTGAACTTAAAATTTATTTATTGTATTTATTGGTTTAAATAAAAGTTTAATTAGTTTACTATAAGCTTAACTTTAGAGATTCAGTTATACTTGCAAATTGTCACATTTTTGTGCTTCATACATTCAAAATGACTTTCTTTAGGTTGGAATATTTAATTGTTTTAAATTTGATAGAAAATATATTATCAAACTTAAGAATTATTGTACTATTATGAACAATTATAACAAGTACGTATTGCCTTTTTTAGCTTATCTTGTCTATTATTGTACAGTAATGTAATTATGAACAATTATAACAAGTACATATTGCCTTTTTTAGCTTATCTTGTCTATTATTGTACAGTAATTAATTATGAACAATTATAACAAGTACGTATTGCCTTTTTTAGCTTATCTTGTCTATTATTGTACATTTTTATGAACAATTATAACAGATGCATATTGCCCTTTTTTATATACCATTTGTAAAGATCTGTAGTAACTGAAGAAAATATGTTTTTGCTTTTTGTAAAATCTGTTCTTGAATTTGTATTTTAATGATGAAATTTTGTGAATTTCCAGAAAAGACAAAAAATATTTCTCAAACAAACAACATCCAGTGTGGTTGGTATTGGATCAAATACAAGCAAGTGGACATAATTGTTTTATTAATGTTATAAATTGAGCAGAAAGAGCTATACATCTATAAAATTAAACCTTTAAATATTATTATTATGCAACCATATGTTATTTTGTTTAAAAATAGCTGTACTTATATTGATAAGAATGAATGAATTTGTTCTACAATCATGGTTGGAATATTGATTTTGTGAACAAACTATCATGATTTTCACATTTTGTTATTCCATTCTAAGGTTATTGACTAGTTTTTCATTCAAAAACTGTACTTTGTTTATTATATATTACTGATAACATCATGGTATTTTTGTTTTGTTGTTATAGTTTGGCAGATATAGATATACCATTTTACACTAATTTTTCTGTTTGGATTGTTTCCATTTTCAGTACTCTTACGATTAAGAGTATTGAAAATTGTACAATAATTTATCTAGCTTGGATTAGGTATATTTGCCATTTTCAGTACTGTTACACTTCTATGGATATACCTTTTTTACAGTAATTTGTCTGGATTAGCTTAGTTATACTTTCCATTTTCAAAACTGTTATAGTTGTATAGACATGTCCTTTTTACAATAATTTGTCTGGATTAGCTTAGTTACACTTTCCACTTTCAAAACTGTTATTGTTGTGTAAATATGTCTTTTTTTTTTTTACAGTAATTTGTCTGGCATAGATTAGATACACTTTCCATTTCATTATTGTTATAGTTCTATAGACATACTTTTTTAGAGTATTTGTTTGACATAGATTAATTACAAATTAAACCTCTCAAGACTGACCTGGTAAAAGCATTTGAGTTTGATGTTTTTTTTCCTTTTCTTTTGTAGATTTACAAGATCAAAGTAAGATGGTTAAGCTTACACGAGGACACACTGGTTGTTGTTTAGAGTAATAATAAATGACAGATGTCATAATGAAAAATCTATTTTTAACTCAATACATTGGTAAAATCTTTAATTAAAATACAGATGTGTCAATAAAAAATATTAAACCCTCCGTTGATGTTGTAATGAAATGGCCATTATAATGAAAAGAGTGAAAGCTGGGCAATGTAACTGTACACTTGTTATATATGGACTACTGTGGTTTATGAAAGCCAACTTTGTAAACAATGCTCTCTAGATTTATAAACATAATTTGTTTTTCCTTGGAATACAAACTAATTTTTGATGGTTTTACTATCTTAGGATCCAATGAACTTTGGTGCAGTTTTGAGATCGGCATATTACTTTGGAATTGATTGTTTACTAGTTGTAAGAGATAATAGGTATGTTTTGCTTTGAAATTGACCATATACTAGTTTTGGAATAGATTGTGTATTAGTGAAAGATAATAAGTATGTTTTATTTTGGAATAGATTGTGTATTAGTGAAAGATAATAAGTATGTTTTATTTTGGAATAGATTGTGTATTAGTGAAAGATAATAAGTATGTTTTATTTTGGAATAGATTGTGTATTAGTGAAAGATAATAAGTATGTTTTATTTTGGAATAGATCACTTACTAGTTACTAAAGATAATAGGCATGTTTTACTCTGGAATTGATTGTGTACTCATTGTGGAAGTAAGAAACATGAATTTTTCTTATACTAGATAACATGTAATGTATAAAATATCAGCAAGAATTAATGTTTGTTAATAATACTTGAGAAAGTACAAAATAGATATTTGTTTCATAGTAATCTGTTTAATATTTTATAACAACAAGTGATGACTACATTTTGTTGAATGTTAACTAAGTGTAAAATGTTTATTGCGTTGGACTTGAAAGTGTATTTAGACAATTTCTACATTTGGTAGTATGTTTTTATCAGTAAGCTAAAGTATTAATGGAACAATCAGTACAAATATGTTTTTGTGGAGTTTGTTTATTCTTCAGTTGTAGACTGTCACCTGTCGTTAGTAAAGCCAGTGCTGGCTCCTTAGAAGTTTTAGATCTCTACCAAGTAAATAGCCTACCAGCTTTTTTACGGGTTAGTAAAATTGCTACAATAATCAAGAAAAGTTAATTAATGTTGTTATTCTTTAAAGTATTTTACTATTACATTATCTTAGTTAAATTTTTTACATTTTGTCAAGTTAAATCTTTCTTTAGTTATCCAACATGTCATATTATTATTATTATTACCATGTGATTTCATTTTAACAAATTTTCCTTGTTAATTAAAATATGTTCCATACATGCCTAACCTTATGTAAATGTACCAGGTGTTTCAATGCTGTTTGATTTTTTTTTTTACATTATAGCACTTGGCCATTGATAAAGGCAACAAAATCAAAATTTTGGAGTTAATAAAAACCTTATAACCCGAGCACTTTCGAAAGGTGGACCTTTCTTCTTCAGGGACAAACTGAAGAAGAAAGGTCCACCTTCAAAAGCACTCGGGTTAGTGGATTTTTATTCATTTTTATCAATACTTCTTGAACCTACGTGTTTTTCTAACATCATAAATTTTGGAGTTTTAGTGAATACAGCTGTCTGTATTTTGTTACATTTTTATGTTGATTAAATCCTCTTATTCTGAAGTTTAACTCTTCTCCTCTGTTTTCCACTTGTATGATCTGTAACATAAAATTGTTTATTTATAATGTGTTCTTTGTTTAGGTTTATTTTATCTTTTTTTATTGCTTTACATTTTGTAATGACATCAAGATGATGAAACAAGAAGGTTGGAATATTGTTGGAACTAGAGGTTATAGTGAAAAGAAGAGTTATGCTGAAGATATCCCACTGGTTTCTGTAGAAGATTTCATACTGGCTAAACCAACTGTGATAATAATTGGTAAGTTAGTTTCCACATTGTTAATAAAAGAAAATTTCTGTCAGATATTTTAAAGTGAGATTTTTGCTAATATGTTACAAATTATTCTTTGTAGCATTTGCTGACACTGAGGCATCTTGTTGGATGACACTGATGTATAGGTTCAGTAATACACTAGAATACTTTAAAAGACATCAGTCAGTTGGTTCAGTAATACACTAGAATACTTTAAAGACATCAGTCAATTGGTTCAATAATACACTAAAGTACTTTAAAGACATCAGTCAATTGGTTCAATAATACACTAAAGTACTTTAAAGGACATTAGTCTGCTGGTTCAGTAATACCTTAAGAGTATCTTAAAGGATGTTAATCAGTAGGTTCAGTAATAAACTAGAGTACTTTGAAGTAGTGTTGAGTATTTTTGTAGTTTCAGTGACAAAACAAGGATGTCTTCCCTGAAGGATATCTATCTGTAATTGCAATGATAAATTAGGACATTTTGTCTGGAGGATACTAATCTGTTTGTTCAGTGATACACTATGTCATATTGTGTGGAGGATACTAATTTGGTTGTTCAGTGATGGCGAACTTATGGTACGTGTGCCTAAGGTGGTGAGCGAGAAAATGTTCTTGGCACACGGAATTCACTGCTGTCCCAAGTTTTTTTACCTGACCAATATATATATCTGAAGGCGTAGAGATTGTATATGTCTATAATTAATTAATTATATATAGAATATTTATAATATATAAAATTAATAATAATAACAGTAATTTTGCTGCTCAAAATTTCTATGGGACACATAAACATTTTTCTGAAAATTATCGACAATTTGGGCACACGCTCTCATAAAGGTTTGCCAGCCCTGCACTAGGTCATATTGTGTGGAGAATAGTAATCTGTTTATTCAGTGATACACTAGATCATGTGTGTAGGATAATAATCTGTTTGTTCAGTGATACACTAGATCATGTTGTGTGGAGGATACTAATCTGTTTGTTCAGTGATACACTAGATCATGTTATGTGGAGGATACTAATCTGTTTGTTCAGTGATACACTAGATCATGTTATGTGGAGAAGAACAAACAGATTAGTAAGTGATACACTAGATCATATTGTATAGAAGATAAGTTTTTAGTCCACCTTATATTCAACTATTCAAGTTCATGCTGTGTCTTGTTCTGTTCCTGGGTTCACTTTTTATTCATTTCAATTACGAAAACAATTGCTGCAGTTTGATAATATCATGGACAAATATATTCCCAGCACTATCTCAACATTAGGAAATGTTTGGATGAGGGCGTGTCTGTGGAGTAAAAGGAACATTTATAAAGCTTTGGAATTGCCAATATGGAAAATTGGATCAATTTGTTTTCTATCTTGGTTTCAACATCTTTTAGAAAAGAATGAACAAGACATTTTGTGGCTTGACTGATTTCTTGACACAAAAGAGATCCTTATATGCATCAAGACAGTATTTGAATGCAGAGACAAGGTGGTCAAACACAACAAAAAATGGTTCAGTTCTGAATTTATCCTTGGGTGATAGTATGATATCCTCTGCATCTCCATCATCATGGTGACGGTTGTGCACCTGAACACACTTCTGAACTGAACTATACTCACTATGATCACGTAGTTCAGCACCTCGGTCTTCTAATTCATCAAACCTTGTTCTCTGATCTTCATCTTTTTTAGTTATTTAAAGTTAGATTAAATATAATAAATAATAATATATATTTTTCACAAAGTATGTTTGCAAGTAGCTCATGTGTAGTGTAATTTGAGAGCGTAACATGAGCTGTACATTTACAAGTAATTTATGACTTGTAATGACCCAAATAGTGGTTAGACAGGGTTCAAAGGGCATTAAAACAATAAAATTTAAGTATAGATAGATGTATACTGTTACGAGTTTAGAACTATTCAGGATAAACAAATATAGTTTCATGTAACAATTTAAAATCATTCTAGAAGAAAAAAAGGGGTAACTTCGATTTTTTTTGTTTTGTGGTTATGTGGTTGGTCAAATTGACCAGCCCTGTGTAGAGTTAGGGTATAGGGAATATAAGATATGAAATTTTACTTATAAAAAAATGTTGGAAATTTATTTAGGAGGTCTTAAAGATTATACAAATGAAATTTGAGACTTTTGAGAGAAAGAAAATAATTTTTAATCTTAACATAAATATTACTTTGCACTCAGACTAGTAAAAATATGTATATATACATATATTTACATGACCAAATCTTTTGTAAAAATACTTCATTAAAAACTGATTTTTTGTAATGTTTACTAAAATGTCTGCCAAATTTTGTTAGGATACACATACTGTATTAAAAGATATAATAATATAACTATATACCAGTACAAAATGTTCATGTGATTAGTCCCTGGGATCAAGCCCATATTGAGAGAGTTAACATAATAAGATATTTATAAATTTCTTCTTATTTATAATTTTTTTTTGTTTCTGTATTGGCCCTCTTACACCATGGACCCCTTAGCAGTTGCCCAAACCACCCAAGCCTTAATCCATCACTGATACTGAAAGTTTGAATATTGGACAAAGTGGTGGAATTCTTATTAATGAAAGTATTTACTTTGAATACATGGGCATTTATAGTGATGTGATTTGTAGAGTGTACATGACTGACAAGTGTTCTTAAGTTGGGGAAGGTCCATTCATGGTTTGTCATAAGTTCTGCTCGGTTAAGAAACACTTGTACGTTGGAATTATTCCTGTGAATAAAGGATGATGCTGAATTACCTGGAAGTAGGCACGTATTGCATTCATCAGGGATATATTGGATCATCCACTAGAGGACTCTGCAGTGAAATAAAAGAACATTATAATGCTAAAATCTACAACACCAGCAGTATGACCAATCCCTGTCTAGACAGATTTGATATTGTGACAGTAAAATCGTTTTAGCTACATGTTAAATTCACTCATTGTTGAAACAAGATGATTATTCATTTCTAGATTTAGAACAATTTCATTTTGTTGTTGTTTTTGAGGTTATTGGAAATACAGTGTTGAGTGATATAATAGCCTGTTGTTATTCCTGATAAATTGTTTGTAAGTTTTAATAAAGACAACTGTTATTCCATATAATGTCAAATTGAAAATATTTATATTTATTAATCATATTTGAGATACATTTTTTTAGTTTTCTTCTGATTTTTTAAAGGTAGTGAAGGCAGGGGAGTATCATCTGATGTGCATGATCTTTGTGATACATTTCTAACTGTTTCACCTGGTCGGTTACTTCACACAGACATTGAGTCTTTAAATGTATCTGTTGCAACAGGTAGGTTTGGTTCAATAGCAGTGATGATTCCTGATAAATGTGAGATAAATTTTCAATGAACCAGTATTTTTACATCTTGCCTATAATTAGTTGAAACCTATATAAAAAATAAATTATGAACTGCCAAATAGTGGTGTCATTTTGAATTTAGGATTTATTTATTAACTCCCATAGCACTTTTAGCTGGAGTAAATATACAATACTTTAAGCCTAATATGACCAAAACCACCCAATATGTTTTTGACATTAATTTTCTTCCTTCTTGATGCATAAAGTGAAAATTATAGTTAGAAAAAAATAGTTATTGTCGTGGAGTAAAGCACTAAAACTTTTTAGTGTGTTTTTTATAGTAAGAGGGGTGGAAATTATCACATAACAATAAATGTCAATTTTATAAAAATCACCAACATAACACAATAATTATTTGTAAGTAGTGAAATTTAACATATTTTAAAGAATACATATGTATATATATATCATTATATAAATTATTTCTTTATTAATGTTGTTTGTGTGTATTAAACTTAATAGTGTCTATCTGAATGTTTACTTAATGTGGATTATTATCTAAAGCTATTTACTTTGTTTCAGGTATCATACTTCATAGGCTACTACAAATGCACAACAGTTAGCAAAAAGTATGAAAGATTAGTACAAAAAATTACTTTGTCTTGAAATTCTGTTATAGAAATGTACTTTCTCTTGAGATGTTAAAAAACACTTTCAATTGAAATAGTTTTTATTAAAATACAGCTTTTGTAAAATAAAACCATCCCTTCTATTATATACATTGTAGAAAAACACTTTAAATTGAAATAATGTTTATTAAAATACAGCTTTTGTAAAAATAAAACCTTCCCTTCTATTATATACATTGTAGAAAAACACTTTAAATTGAATTGGAATAATTTTTATTAAAATACAGCCTTTTGTAAAATAAAACCTTCCCTTCTATTATATACATTGTAGAAAAACACTTTAAATTGAATTGGAATAATTTTTATTAAAATACAGCTTTTGTAAAATAAAACCTTCCCTTCTATTATATACATTGTAGAAAAACACTTTAAATTGAATTGAAATAGTTTTTATTAAAATACAGCCTTTGTAAAATAAAACCTTCCCTTCTATTATATACATTGTAGAAAAACACTTTAAATTGAATTGGAATAATTTTTATTAAAATACAGCTTTTGTAAAAAAAACCATCCCTTCTATTATATACATTGTAGAAAAACACTTTAAATTGAATTGGAATAATTTTTATTAAAATATAGCCTTTGTAAAATAAAACCTTCCCTTCTGTTGCAGTTATTGTAGAAAATCATTTTATCTTGAAAACTTTCTCATGATATATTTATCATTTGTAAAAATGACATATTTTTGAAATCTGATAATTTGAACAAAGGATAAATAGCACTATATCAGTTGAGATATTAAAACGTCATTCTTATTTCTGTTGTACGTGCAGTTAAAAATTGCTACAAATTACGACACTGAACTTAGTTGTTATCCAGAGACTAAAGCTTGCTATTTGCAATAAAATCAATTTTGATAAAAGGTTTAGTAAGAATTCTGTGCTTGTTTGTTTTACAAAATTCATCGTCTTAGTTTTTATTATTGGGTAAATCTTAAAGATGCTGTTACTGTAAGTGGTTGTATGTACTGAGAACATACAGCGTACGTTGATTACATCATTCGTGCTCGACAATGGGCTTCACACACTACTCATCCCTGTAGTACCAATATTGACCTTTTGGTGACGTAACGTTTTCCTAACCGCCATGATCTTGAGGGTATTCTCGAGAAGACTCAATTTTCTTGAAATAGCAACACAACACCTAAAGTAAATGAATAATTGTGTAATTTCCAGTTTGATATTTTATACATCACTGTGTCTGGAAGGGAGTTACTATATTTACATATACAGTGTTCAAAATGTTATACGAACAATAACAACTATGATTATAATTCGATGACGAGGAACCCACTTTGAGACTAATAATGGCTGGAGACGGCTTGAATGGGTAATGAAGAAAA
>NW_013667271.1:48646-50066 GCF_000517525.1 Limulus polyphemus | reverse complement strand
TTTTCTTCATTACCCATTCAAGCCGTCTCCAGCCATAACTATGATTATAATTGTCCGAAAGGAACGGTTAGTACAAAAAGACGAAAAGTTAGTACAAAACTACACTGATTCATATATATACATGTATTGAACCTGTTACACAGGTATAACATGCTAAACTAATATATAACACTATGAAAAAAAAAACGTGGATACAATGTACCCATGCTGCTAATCGAAACACCGTAATTACACGTGTAAAGAATCTGCAATTGTGTGTAATAATAAGACCATTTACTTTCTAAAAATTCACTCCATGTGCCGGATTTGACAAATAAAGTTTAATTTTGTATTTACTTTGGCCTAATACGTGTTAGTTTATACAAAGCTTTTGGACAGTTTCAGCGTGGTATGATTTTCTTTATCATTACTAAGTTTCCAAGAAATGTTCATTGAAAAAGTGGTTTTAAGGTTAAGTAACTCTTCCACTCCCCAAGAGGAGGAGTGTTTTGTTGACGAAAGGTTAGCGCGTGTTGAACCTAAAATTTCACGAACAAGGAAAACTTAACATATGTGAATAATGCTTGTTAACAAACAACCGCGAGTTCTAGAAGATGAAAGCCAAACTTGCGTAATTAGCAAATACACTAGACATGTAGTGCACTCGTGTGAGGAGGATGTACTAGGGAGGGAAAAGGTTGTCCTTCTTTCATATAAAGGTAGATTCTGGTCAAGTTGATTAGAAGACAGATCCAGTCATGAAGGTTCAGACTCTCCTTAGAACAACGGCTGTTTTAATATTTCTTGTTTCAGTAACAGCTAGTAACGTCAAAACCTCATCAGCAGCGGAAAAACGATGTATTACTGGAACAACGGGTGAGCGTTTCAGATTAAACCGTTTCTGTTGAGTTACTTATTAGTGTTTTTAAATGTAGTGTATTAATTGTTTAGTGACTTGTTAACACTTAGAAAGTAAGAAAACAGTCTTGCTTACCTTTATTGGAAGTTTTATTTATCAGTTTTAAACAATATTTTTACATTGAGAAGGTAGGTCACACTATTCTGGAGGATTATGGTCGATACAAAAATATATTTTTTGTTAATTTCTGCTTAACACGAAATGATTGTTGAAATAATTATCAAAATAAAGTTTTCAGTGTTGAATGGTACTCAGATTTTAGTGGTAGAAACAAAAATACAGAACAAAGTGCCATGTTGCAATCTAAAATAAATACCACTTTCGATGACGAGGAACCAACTTTGAGACTAATAATGCTTGGAGACGGCTTGAATGGGTAATAAAGAAAAACTTTAATATAGGTTTAACATAACAGCAAATGTACAACATTTCGACAAGGTTTTGTCATCATTAGGTACAAGTAGTTTACACTGACACACACACACACACACATATATATATATATATATATATATATATATA
>NW_013667271.1:17391-47701 GCF_000517525.1 Limulus polyphemus | reverse complement strand
TCAAGACAAACCACAGATTGTACCGCCAGGACCATACCGACCAGGAAATAACCATCAAGACAAACCACAGATTGTACCGCCAGGACCATACCGACCAGGAAATAACCACCAAGACAAACCACAGATTGTACCACCAGGACCATATCGACCAGGAAGGAACCACAGAAACAAACGACAAATTTTACCGCTAGGACAACACCGTCCAGGAAATAACTATCAATACAAACCACAAATTTTACCACCAGGACCATACCGACCAGGAAATAACTATCAATACAAACCTCAAATTTTACCACCAGGACCATACCGACCAGGAAATAACTATCAATACAAACCACAAATTTTACCACCAGGACCATACTGACCAGGAAATAACTATCAATACAAACTTCAAATTTTACTACCGGGACCATACTGACCAGGATATAACCATCAATACAAACCACAGATTGTACCACCAGGGCCATACCGACCATAGAATAATAACCAAGATAAACCAGAGGTTTTACCAACAGGACCATAGTGATCAGAAAATACCCATCAAGACAAAGTAAAAAATGTTATCGCCAAGGCTATGTATATATATATATTGGAAATCAAGTAACCAAAAATACAATCCCGGATGCATACCAAATGGAACAAAAATCGTGAAGACAAACTATCGCTACAACCATACTAGCTAGAAAATAACCACCAATATAAAATTCTAATTGTAACACAGGTTGAAGAGATAAAGAGCAAGCCAAATCTCGTATATTGTTTCCTGTATGAGAATAATTTATTTAGATAAGTTTAGGTTTGTGAAGACTTGATTAGTAAACACTTTTTGATAATACTATTCCTACTGAACAGGACTATGTGTATAAACTTTCGTAACACAAAAACTGTGTCAGAAGTCAGACATATTAATATTTACTAAAACTAATTTAGTGGGTAAATTTTGATTGCAAATATAAAATTGTTATATTGAAAAGGCTAAGTTAAATGAAACATTTTACAGTCCTGTTCAAGGAAAATGATAGATACCTTTCAGTAGCATAGGTTAATCTTTTATGAATAAAACAACTGTCAATTAAAATGACATCTTTATAGGCATATTTGTCACTTTAAATATACTGTCGTTTAAACGATCACAAGATATTTTAGTTCTCAGTGATCTAACAGTTACTTATGGGAAAGTTTGATGTTTCCAAACAACTAAAGCAAACTGTATCACACCAACATGATAAACAAATAACATGATAATAAAAACTACAAATAAGATGTATCCTGTGGTAAAAAGAGGTTTCTGTTTATGTCACACCTACACAATGGTGGAATAAAACATAAAACTAGAACTGTTGTTTTAGAGACATTATTTAGTATTAAACGTAAAAAAAGTAAAGTTATAGGAACCTCTTGCTCATAAAGTATAACTTTGGCAATTGTAAGCTCCTTTCAATACATAAAGCCCTCCAGTGGCAAAGCGGTAAGTCTCAAGACTTATAACACAAAAAACTTGGTTTCGATACTCATAGTGGGCACAGCTCAGATAGCCCATTATGAAGCGTTGCGCTTAACAACAAACAAATCAATACTTAAATTTAGCATGTATGTGAGAAATTTGTCATAGAAATATATATATTTTTTTGCCTTCATGCCCTTTTGACAATTGTTTTTATTACAAATTATTGGACAACTTTCTGGAAATTCAACCTTTTTGTAAAATTCTTTTCGAAGAAGAGCCAACTCTGTAATGCTCCTGAAACACGGACAATCTCGGATAAGTTTTAATTAATTATAACTTTGAAAAACTTGTCTCACTAGATGTAACAGTCACTAGAGCAATACACATATCAGGATATATTGTTGCTAAGGTATTTTTGTAAATAACACGCAGTCTTCCAAGAGTATCAAATGTCTCTTGGATAATTGTATTTAGATGTTTGAATTTCAAGTACTAATTCAATTCTGTCAACATCTGACTTAACTCAATCGGTGCTGGATACTGCTACAGTTTAACTCAATTTACTAGTTCATTGTGCTACATTTTGAATTATTTTAATGTTACACAATAATAGAAACAATTACATGTAATGAAGGAAACTCTCATATAAAGTTTTGAACTGTTATTTTGTAGCAATAATTGGCTCATATTCAGGTTTGCATTTAGTAAGGTGTTTCTTTCCTTTGACACGACTACTGGTAATCTTAGAACAACTGATGCAAACCCCTTTCCTATGAGGTAGAAAGGGAATGTGCCCTCTTTAATTATAAGTGCTCAGTAAATACACATTGACTCTGAAATACCTGCCCAATTTTGTGGGTTTACAACAGCCGTAAACAGTAACCTGACAGAGATCAAATAGTGTGGTATTTTTAGGTAAAACTGATCTCCCCTGAGAATGATGAGACAAGTCTGCTTAATAATGGGAGAATTGACAGGATATTTATTGTAAAACAATTCAAGACTAAATATAATACTTAAATTAAAGTGAGCAATCTTTATTTAAGACAAACACAGTGAAATGTATACTTAACTTGTCACAAAGGACAGTAGCCTTTACTGGAGAGTTAGTTCTAACATGGTGATCTCTAGTTCCGAACTGTATCTCTGAAGATCGTATTCCAGACTGAATAATTCTGACATTAGTTACTTACACACTTACTCAGAGAAACTAGTGCTACTCAGGTAACTAGTCATTCCTCAATGAAATACAACAGAAAGAAAGTTACCTTTAGAGATCACCTGACTGCCAGTGGAAAATATATCTAATTTCACATTCCATAGGTGACATTACAGCTATCTTCACCACATGAAGAAAAAAAGGTGCTACTCTCAGTGAATGACAAAAACAATAACAAACGAAATTTAATGACCTTCTTGGTCAACATAACATTTGGACACTGGACAAACAATAAATTTGGAAAACTTGAATATTAATACAAGAAGGTAGAAAAAACATATACTACAATTGTAACCTGACACTTTTAAAATATTTGTCTATTTTGCGGTAGTGGTTGCCATATGCCATTGACTAAATTATTACCAAAATTAATTCTCATACATGAATTCTGCACTTACTTGCTGATTAGATTTATTTGTACAGGCACATATTACCAGAAAAATTAGAAACTGAATGATCCAGCTTCAGAATAAGCTACATTATCTGTTGTATTTTATTTCAGTTTTATTAATGGTGAACAATATACCTTCCACTAATATCTTTCTGCTTTTTAACTTTACACTCCATCTATTTTGGACGTTCAATTTATAGAACAATTGCATTAATGACTTCAGGGCTCAAATCATGATGGCTTATTTTCCTGTTTATTTGTGGATCAAACTTTGCCATAAATTCCACTTGAGCTAAATAATTCAATTTCTAAGATGATTTATAATGTACCAACACTTCCATAAAGATTATTTCTTTTTGCCAAATGCATGAATATTGCAATTATTTTGTTAAATGTTCCTTTCCATTAAAATACAGCTGAATATTGATGGAGGAATAAATATTGACTGTGGGAATGTTATGTTCAGATCTTTACTGTATACAATTTATATTTGAAATATATATATATGTCAGAAATGTGAATATAATGTCCAAATATTTCTTTACTAATTTTCTTTTTTTCCAGATTGGCAAGTTCTTACTTTTACTGTATTTCAGTGGTGGACTGGCCATAACAGCAGTCGGTACAATCACCAGGTCAGTCTGACAATTTTAATGAGGGCCAGCCCACCAGCCTTGTGAATTAATATAAATTAAAGTTTTAGTTACTTTAGTAACAACTGTTACCAATTAAGTTTTAACCCCTCCACAAACAAGAGGCTAGAGCCAGTCCATTAGCCAAATCACTGGGTCACCCCAACCTCCCATCCACTCCTTCTAGATTTGTTCTCTGTTTTGAATAAAACTAGAAACTCTAGAAAAGTAATTTCTCTACAGTTTATATGAATGTAACAATTTGATCAAAATCAATTGTACAGCTTAGTTTTCCCAGTTAAAAGAATGATACAGACAAGTTACAATATCAGTGAAACAATAACTCAGTTATTTTTTCCAACTCTGTTTGATAAAAAGTGAGAAGTATACAAAATGTTATTAAAGAGGTGTTTTCCAACACTTCTGTATATCAGCTCTTTTTTTATACGATGAACTCAGTCAGAGAAACATACTCCTTGAGCCTCCAGTTAGTAGAGCCTAACTGACTAAGAGGAACAGGAAATATTATTAAAGTGGTGTTGTATACAACATGGAAGATAATGTAAACACATTTGCATCCCTTTCTGATTTACAGGTTTATTCTTATTAATAAGACAACCTTGAAAGTGTTTATATAATTATGAAAATCTTCAAGGACACTATTACATAACTAAGGAAAACGAGTTACATGTCATGCAACATTACAGAAGTACAAGATCCATAATATTTCTGTGCATAAAACAAGAGATGATTAACTCAGTTTTATTCACTAAAACTTGAGCATATATACAAGACAATGTAGCAAAATGAATTAATGATGATTTTAACAAGACAAGAGCCAAACTATGACATCGACCACACCTCTTTCTAGAATGTTCAATAATGGACTTACATTCTCATCACTAGTTATCCACCAATTAATTCTTCTTCCACACTCCAAGTTTGAAAATATGGCACAAAATATAAATGTTGACTAACCTTTATTCTGTGGCATGGCAAAGATTTAAAAATTATATCCTGCAAACTATCACATTTTGTTTTTATGAAATATTACTCTAAAATAACAGAACAAAAAGCTTATATCTATACTGATCTGTTTGATAACACATAAATACCTTTATATTTGCTACAATACAACTTCTTTTCCACCATTTTTTTTAAATGCATCTCAAATCACATCTCTGTGTTGTCAGAAAAAAAACAAAAATTAATTCTTCAACTTTCTGTGGCTCTAATGCATTCCATATATCTGAAAGTTACATCCCCTGCTAGTAGCAGGAAGGAGAAATAAGGATGTTTGAAAAACTAACCTAAAAACACATAGGAATATTATCACTTCTAACCAAAGCAAGTTACCTATACAGATCAGAACTAAAAATTAACCTAGTAATGAATATAACTAATTTAATATACTATTCTTACTTCCAATAATCAGAATGATTTGATATTCTCACTGCTAGCAAACCATAAACCACTTGTTTACTCTAAGTTAAATTCCTAGTAGCCATGCATTAAATTTGAGATATATGCTATAATGTACAAACTAAACAATGCTTTAATTAAATTGTTCAAACATACAAGACTAAAACTTTTCCAATATTTTAACCTACATCTTCTGGAATGAGGATTATTAAACAGACTTTTCAGAGTCGCAGCATGTATACGTATCTCCAGATCACCCAAGACAGCTTGTTTATAGTAAGTGTTTATAAAGAAGTATCAACAAACTTGAATCCCAGATCATGATCTTTGATTACTTAAAATTGTAATTTATTCTTTTATTAAAATGTTTATTACTTTATATAAAGTAATGACTCCAAGTTTGGTGATTAACCCTTCTCTGTAAAACACTTGGTGTTCAGTGTTTTATTACTGATTAAATAGCTAATGAGTATTTGCAATTAAGTGATCAATTTAAGTGTCAGTCATGCATATCTTTAAAGAATATATATGACATCATTTCTATTCATAAAATTATTGCTAAATTCAATAGTATACTTAATATAGTAATCTTAAAATACTCATTTTTGCCTTCTGACAAACATTTCTGAACATTTTTTTTAGTTATGACTGAACACACTCTCTGATTTGGTGTGAATTGTAACTTCAAAGATAGAGTTCAAATGTAGTACAAAAGATGTTGCTTTTCAGTCTTACCCTTGAAGTTATTGTTTACACTTAGTTAAATCTATTTATCTTTCTTTTTTGACACAGATATATAATGTACTGATGTCAAGCAATCCTCAATTTTTTTTTATAATTAGTTTAAAGAACCAATGATGTAATCTGAATAATTTACACTATCAATGTTCCTTTGAAAAATCAAATTATAGAAAAACACAACTATGAAACAGGAAATAATGTACATAGCTTATTGAAATATTCCTTAAATGATCTTTGAGGCTTTTTTTTTTATTCAGTTAAGAAATCAAAATACACATATAGTAGTTTACTGTGTAAAAAAAAAATATACAATTTCAACCTTTGAAACTAAAACCAATTTACACCTCCAAGTTTTACATGTACTTAATTTGAAAAAGCTTTAAGTCAAATTTTCAATTTCTTTATGAAAACAATTTTAACTTTTACATGTCCAACTGATCTGAAAACTATAAGAAACTAAATTTTTATCTAAATGTTACATTCATATTTCTTTATTTGTACTCCTAATCCAAAAACTATATTCAAGAAACTATACATTTTTAAAATTAAAGACACTACATCTCCATAGTTGTCTATCTAATCTAAAACTTTGTCTGTGATATCTTCCCTCTTAATGCAGAATATTTACTAGACACTACATCTCCATAGCTGTCTATCTGATATAAAACTTTGTCTGTGACATCTTTCCCTCTTAATGCAGAATATTTACTAGACACTACATCTCCATAGCTGTCTATCTGATCTAAAACTTTGTCTGTGACATCTTTCCCTCTTAATGCAGAATATTTACTAGACACTACATCTCCATAGCTGTCTATCTGATCTAAAACTTTGTCTGTGACATCTTTCCCTCTTAATGCAGAATATTTACTTCTCATGGATTTCCTTTATTTACTTCATATGAAAACTGCAGGAAAGAATTTTAGGTACAAGTTATAGTTTAATTAGTATAATTTTCAATTAACACATGAAGAAACAAAAAATTAAGACATTTCAAATCTATCAATGTTTAACGAAGTCAAAACTTATATTTATGATATCTCATTTCAGTGTAGTATAAACATTATAAAACAGAAATTCTTTTTTTTATTTGACTTCAAAATGGTAAATGTTTTCTTTCTTATAAAACAAAAATAGCAATAAAATGTCTTGGGACCAACCTAAATAAATGATGCACCTGCAATGAATTTATTTACAAAAAAACAACTACATTCAAGTGAACACGAAGAAAAAATATCATGAACACAGATTAGACAAGCACATAAACTACATACATTATGTCAAATAGACATGTATCTGTTTAACATACATACATATTATGTACACCTAACTGAGATTAAATTGTTTAAAACAGTCAGCTAAAAATAATGCTGAAAAAATTATTGAATGCAAAAGGTTCACAAATGTTTTTACAACATGCAAACATTTTCTATATTACATGTACAAGCAATGGCACACATTTCACTAAAAAACATAAATGATGTGTTAACCTTTTCTTTGGATAGTTTATACATTCAACAGGACAAAAAGTTAAAACAAATTAATACCACATAAAAAGCTCAGTCTTAAGTACAATTCATAATTATCTGTTATTAAAAGCAAATAGAATTTTAAACAATGGGTTAATTAGATATATTACTTGTAATGAAAGTTAATCCTTGTCCCACCCTCCAAAGGCACAAGCAAGGTGGTTTTCTCTTCCCTACATTTTACCAAACATACATGTTGAAAACCTCCATTTCTTTAAAGACCGCATTATTACTCTTTCTAATTTAGTGTATATTTTTTATTTAAAGAATTTTAAAACCTCCAAGAGCACTGTTTCAAGATTAAAAAATCATCTACTGCATTACTATAAATTGCTACATTTTTTACTTTTAGTTATTATAAAGCTAATCTACTTTAATATTATTAAAATTGATATATTCCAAAAGTATTGCAGTTTTAAAGATAAATTTTGTCTTTGTGTGTTACACATTTTTATAACAGGTGTTAACATTTCCTCCACACTCACCTCAGTGTTGTATTTTCAGATTGTAATCACTATGTGTGCACATAAAACTCATTTCTATAGGTAAATAAAAGAACCTTGCATTTCAACAACTTCAAGTCTCTATAACATACATTATTCTTTGCAATTAAAGACGTATAAAATAGATTCAGTGAAAATAGCTTCAAGCAACTCAACCTTGGTGAAACCAACTTTTATCACATTTTACTCAAAGAAACTGACTAAGAATAATGTATTCAAAATGTTTCCATGTGATTCTAATTGATCAACCAAATGCTACTGTAAAACTGCTTATAAAATCTTCTGAGTGAAACTGTAGAATAGTGGTCATTTCACTGTACCTAAAATGTACAAACTTGGCTTCAAAAAGATTTCTTAAACGTTGGATTAGTTACAAACAATCAATCTTACTTCAGAGATATGACACTTTAATTTATCCACAAGAAATGTTTCTTGATTACATTACATAGAAACAGAAGAGAGGTATTTCTACACTGTAAAATGAAGATGTACTGGTACTAGAAGCCAGTTACTTTTTGATACTAAGTTTGTAAATGTTAAATACAATCAAATACCATTTGATCTATAAACTCAAATGACACCTAGATATAATTTGTAGATACAAAATATACAATATACACTGTACATGAACTTTGTGAAGCATCTTATAGCAGAATGGGAAGCTTCCCTGCTTGAGTCAGCAAACTATTTTACATAGTTTTATATTTTCCTGTCTTACATAGTGTTTTAGAAAAAAGAATAAGTAAATGTAAAGCTTAATGTACAGAACATTTTTCCCCCTAAAATTGACTATGTGTGAGCACTAATAACGTTGCCCTGGTTACAATTAGGATTACAACGATCACAGATTTAATTTCGTGCTAGTTACCAACCAGTACTGAATCACCAGGTGATACTATAACTTGTACAACATAGCCAGCTTGAAGCTTTATTTCTTCAATTTTCATTTTGTCACTTAGAAGACGGCCCCCAAAGAACCATCTCTGCCTGAAAGGTTCAATCGACTCTAATGCCTGAAGACGTCGTTTGGCATTCATGACTGTCTCTCTGGTTTGTACAGGCATTTTAGTATCTTTACCAGTTGTAGAAAGTCTCATTTTTACTACAATTTCTTCCCCCCCACCATTAGAGGTCTCACTATCAGGCGATGGGGTATCAACCTCCGAATTATCTTCAATGAGGTTAATAGGAGCACTCAGACAGTAGACTGGTAACTGGTATCTGTTTCCTAGTTCATCATAACAATCCATAAGAGTACCTGAAAAATACAAAACCTTTAAAAGAAAGACATCTTCACACAAATAAATAAGTCTTAACTGACTTTTAATTTTTCAACTCTTAATTATTTCCTCTTATAAATAAACTAGAAATAGAACAGATGAAAATTCTGGGATGTAAATATGTATATTTTTGTAAATTTCCATTACATAAGTTTTCTGTATCTATTTCTTTCTAACATGTACATTTATGCTTTTGAGCATTTATATATTTTGCATATTCTCTTTTTTTAACTTACAATATATGAGCCATTGATCATCCTTCATGATTTCTTGAGTTTTATTACATGTTTATAGCAATTAAACACAAGACTATTTTATATTGTATTCTAAAGTTTATTAGTATTCAGCTTAAGGATTTATTTTACAATACATTTAATGTATATAATTATGATGATTAGAATTTTCTTTCGATTTAGTTCAATAATGTGCAGGTTTGATATAACTCGTATTTTAGTTCATTCTTTTTCCTTTTGGTTTTTACATAGCAGTTTATTCACACATTCAATAGTTAGGTTTCTCTTTCTGTTATATGTTTTCTGCCTTTTTCTTTTTACATCTCATGGTAGTGTATTTCTGTATTTAAAAGTTTGTCTTGTGTTTTGTATTTAAAAGTTTTAATTTACTGGCATTATAAAAGGATTTATTTCTATGTACATAAATGTTTGATAATTTTATTTTGTATTCTTATATTTTAAAGTTAGTTTTTAAATGTTTAGTTAGCAGTTTGTGTTTAGACAAGGCTGTTTGTCATGTATGTGTGGTTTGTCTTGTGCTATCTGTTGTATTTGTATCCACTCTAAAACCAAAAGTTGTAATTATTTGGATTTCACTAGACTACATTGTACATTTGAAAGTGGTGTTAACTTTACAGAGAACATGTCTAAAACAAAGAAGTGAGATGCAGTATGCAAATACTAAATATATCATTCTCTCATAGTACATATTTCATAATATTAAAGATTAAATTTCATGGTACTGGTGTGAACATAACTTGCATTTTTATAATAATTGTTTTAAAGACTGTAAAACTTTTTTCTACATAGTTTTTACATTAATAACTACTTCAATAATTTTGATACTATTTTCATAAGTTTGTATTTACTGGTGCTATATACTTGTAGTTCTTCACTGTAATAACTATTTCATGATTTTTATACTGTTTTCATGAGCTTTTTTATAGTAACAATTGTTTTAAATAGCTGTTACTTCTAGTGTTCTGGGTAGATAATCTGTGACATTCACTTGTTAAGCAAAACACTACAGATAAATGTCTGAGGTAAATTAGTTTTGCAAATGTTAATTTTTATCAATATAAGTACAAGCAGAGTATTCTTAAATGTGAAAATTTCACCTAGATTAAGAATGATAATACTGTTTTTCTTTTGCCATAATTACCACTGAGTTTGAATTTTAAATTTAGTCAAATAATTAATATATTATTGCCTTAATAACATTTCTCCAAACTGAAAAGAATAATGATTGAAGTTCTGTTTTATTCTTTAATTTTTCACAATTAAAGATGTAGCAATAGAGCACTATCATCTGGTTAAGAGCTGGTTTTCTTAGCTTAATGGCAAGAGATTCTAAGAACAATTTTTTCTATTGTCATTCTTAAATAGAGTAATTCACAACAAACTGAAAAAACTCAATACGCCATCTGTTTTATGTTAGATGTTCTGAAGAATACTGTTAGTTCAGTCATACCCTACTTAATCACTAAGAAGATTATCAAACATCTATATTCACAACTTCAATTATAATGTGCCTGTAAAAAAGACTAAGTTGAAAAAATTCTTCAACTTTAAAATCATTATCTATTGGATATCTCACTAGTGGTACATGAATTCATGTGCTCGAGTTGCAACCAGGGGTATATTAAATCAACCACTAGAAGATTCTGCAGTTAAATAAAAGGACACCTTCTTTACCTGATGATGATCTAAACAGGTGAAAATGTTGTTACTTGATTTGTGGTCTAAATAAAAGTTTTTAATACCATTATCGGCCATCTTTATTGTATATTTACTTGAAGTGGGTTCCTCAACATCATGAAAAGAACATTGTGATGTTAAACCTACAACAATAGTATTACCAACCACTGTAAACAAATGTGATGTTAAGCCTACTTCCAGTTTTTTCGATATCATTCTCCAGTTCCAGGAAAAACTCCACCTAAAAATACTAAAATATTTTTCCATTAAGCTAAGAATCCAGCTCTTAACCAGAATATGAGTGCATTACCACTTCATCTTCAATTGTGAAAATGTAAAGAAAATAACAGAACGTGAACTTCGATCATTAAACATACAATTTCAGAATAACAGGTAAAAATGAGATATGGATAGAGCTTCTAATCCTATAATTCAATAGACTGTTATATTTATTACAATTGGTCTGTGTCTCTGCTAAAACACATTACGCACTCAATGAAACTTACCATTAGGAAGAGAAATATTGGCACCATCAATAATGGCTTGTGCCAACGTAAAGTCATTTGTTTCTGCAGCATAGGCTGCAGCTTTTAGGGCATCCCAGATTTCTTTTCGACCTTCAAATGCTGGAGCAGTATCCCAAAATTCATCCCGTTTGCTTCGAAGCTGTCCATCAGTCAAGGGCACATCACTCTTCCATTTCAGTTTTTCTTGCTTCAAAGGCTGATTTTTGCCTATGGAAACTACAAAATACCTTGATTACAATTTATTAGATTTTTATTTCTTTGTAATTTTGGTCTTTTTCATACTGTGTAGTTCATTAATAAATTACTATGAATCATTTTATAAATTTAATTAGGAAATTTTAGTGTGGTTCAACTTATGCCTGAGGAACAAAATAAAAAAAAGCAAAACAACTTAGCTTACAACTAAGTTTTGTGTTAAGTTACATTGAAAAGCAAAAGAAATGGTGGATCCTTGTTTGAAGTTTTACTGTTTTTGTACTTGGAGCTTCACACTACAGTTTGACCATTGCAAGTGAAAGGATACTTAGTATGGTTATCACAAATTGGACATATTTATAGGATTTCTAGCTTTTAAAAGGTCTTAAGAGTCTATAGAACATTTTATTACAGCTTTCAACACAATAATCCTTAAAAGCTTTAAAGCTGAATTTTTCATTTCATTATACATTAGTCCGGGAGGTAGCAAATGTCAACTTCTTAAATGACTTATGAGTTAACTGAATTTTCTTACTCAACTGGACTCTAATGGTAAAAGTATTATCTTATTTATTGAATACTGGTAATATCTCTGCTAAAATGTAAAAATCAATATGTAATTTCCTATAAACTTCCTAAGACCCACACAAGTCTACCTTTGTAACAAAGGTCAGCAACAACAAAAACTAACCAGTACATCTCTAATCTAGTCTCATAGTTTTGAATTTTATACAATTTAAGATAATGAAAATACCTCTACTGTTGAATGATAAATTTAAGTGATTTGTTAGGTTATGAGGCAAGTACACTAAGATATGTTAACTAACTGCTAAATTACTTTTAATGTGAAAGTGTAACAAATAATTAGTTAAATACTAAAACTTTGTAAGCCATATACTAGAACCTATTAACTACTCTTGTTGTTCATGTATCTCTGATAAAAATTCTCTCACAAGTTTTGTCTTACATTGTGCTATGGCAATAATCAAATAATAACATACTGATTCAAATCAAAATAAGTTCATTAACTTTTAAAACACTCCTACGTTACTTTTACTACAACAATAAATACATATTTACACTTTTGTCTTAGTCATTAGTTCTTTAATAGCAAATTTCAAAATTTTTCAAGCATAAGAAAGATTCAATGGTGAACATTCAATATAGAATTCTGTACAATCTCAATGACTGTAAACATACTCACTAAAATTATAAAATCAAAAGGAAGAGGTTGAATATAATTGTAATTTTATACTAATTGTCAAAAAAAATAAATAAAAATTTTGAAAAATGAAAAACAAGTCATTAATAAAAGAAAGCAATGAAATACTGGGTTTAACTGAATTGGTATAGCTTATTTTTTAAATCCTTAAAATTGTGTTGATAGAGAAGATTTGGTTTAAAATGAGTCATTATATAAAACTACGCCTACCTGTTTGCTGAAAGCTTGTAACATCAGAAGACCCAATGCCCGACGAAGGTCGAGATCCCAGTTGCGAACCCAAACAGCCCCCCCATTATTTCTTCTTAACCACGATAAAGAAACATCACTGAAAACATAGGAATTACCATGGAAAGAAAGGTTACAAAATTACGTTAAAAGGTAGACGTTATAACTGTAATTTTGTTTCTTCTGTTTTTCCAGATATTTATTATCTAAAATTGAGGTTAAGGCCTAACAAGTCATTATTATTAGTATGAGTAACCCTTTCACAGCTGGTTGATGACGTCATTTCGCTGTACCCTCTGTTGACGAAATTACTTTATTATTTGAAAATTCACCAGCACAGAAAAGCACAAATAACACAACAACATTTTTTGGAATTAATTTTATTTCACAAAGGCGCTCCATCATGTGAAACCTTCATTTCTAACATCTTAACTAAAATATTTAAAATAGCTTATTATTCTTACACATTTTTCTTTCTATCCAGCCCAGAACCAAACATTATAGCATCCTAATGTGAATCCACATTATTTGACTTAAATTATTAAATACTTTATCTCTAGTAACTAAAATTTACTTTAAATAACTTTCATATAAGTATTTAAGAGTTTCCCTGAAACTCCTATTTATTAGCTTCTTATTTCTGTCATATTTTACTCCTGTTTTTAAGGCTATCCCATAATTTAGTAATTTTACCTGCTCTTTAATACAAATATCATCTAATCTTTCAGCTAACTATGCGATATGCCAAAAAAAAAAATCCTCTCTATTGCTACCCAGAGGATTTATTTTTAAGACATTTGTGCAAAGCTACTACAAAGTTATCTGCGCTTGCCGTCCCTTATGTTGAACTGGTAGACTCGAGAGAACGCAGCTAACTCTTGGGCTGCTCTTATTTTATCAAATTTATGAACAGTATTTTAAAATGTTGACTATATATATATTCATTACTGAAAATGATGTGAGTGTTGATGGGCTTATACAATATGGTTTGTATTACACTAGAGGGAGGACATAAATGTGACGTATTTCTAAATGTAAACATAGCAAAATGGTGGTGCTACCAAAAGAGAAAAATTGTGTTAAAGTTTCCAGTTTTTACTACTTAGTTATGTCATAAGCTCGCTGACACATTTTCACATGGATATATGTGAAGAAAACATGTCGTTATGCAACAGAAAATTATATTTTTATTTGTGAGCAAGGAAAGCAAAATTTGAATGATTTTTTTATCAGATGTTGGCTTAATGGTAAATTTGAGAGCATATGATGCTAAAAGTCATATTTCGATACCCGTGTAGATTTGGGATTAACAACCAACCAACAAAACAAAACATTATATTTGAACCTTTCTCATAAGAGGATGTTATCTTTTGTGCATAATTTCGCTGTTAAAGTGAATTGATTCTATGTATTTCTCTTAAGTTTGCAGTATGACCTAGTTGTTATTTTTATTTTGAGATTTTAAACACTGTTTATTTTAAGTAGCTGTGATTTTGCTGTATAATGTATATTTATTAAGGATATCATCTAAATGCGTTAGAGAACCTATTATCTGTGTTAAAAGGTTTATTTTTGTTTTATATGCAGTTTGATTGGTAAAGGGCTTATGTTTATATGTATTATGTGATTTTCATTGTTAAAGGTTTTTTGTGTTATTGCTTCTTTTTGAAGGGTATTTTTGACAAGTGTAATTACGTATTTCATTTTTTTGAGTAAACGTTGTGACGTTTGTGTGGCAAGTAAAAGTTTCAAAGGTAAGAGGGTGTTAACATATTCCGCGTGTTTAGATTTTATTGCTTTAAAGTTAAAATTTACTGTCGCCTTGAGGGCAAGCTTAAAGTATGTAATAGAGGAAAGATAATACTTGTTTCGTTGTAACACAGGTTGTGAAAAGATTTCGACAGCAATGTCTTTCAAAGGTTTTTAAGGTGATATCTTGAAGTTAGAGCCTCACCTATGTTTGAAAGAGAATGACTTGTCACATTAGCGCTAGTCGCCCTTGGTAAATATGGTATTTTTTACAAAGTAAGGAAGTTTGAATTTGAACAGTCTTGTACACATTTTTGAAGAGCAAGCAGTTTGAAGGAAGATCCAGTAAAAGCGACAAACAAGTGTAACAACAGCAAGTACACTTTGTTTGAGAATCAATAAAGATTTCTTATTTTGTGCATCAGTCTCTTTTATTTCTCAGACTCTGTTATTCAAGGATTTAGTACGATTCCGCAATAATTATCCTGTTCGAATTGCCTAAATGTTTTTAACCTATTCCATCACTTCTATGTTAATTCAGTTCGACCGTACTATGCCACAGTAGTAACGTGGTTGTATGATATTGTTACGACAGCGGAAGTCACGTGACGCTGGTAACACGTCATGAGTTTCTAGAAGAATCGTGACCTTTCCTGGCAACTCTAGTCTTTTCTAGGCGCCCTATATCTTAGTATATAAGCCCGGCAAATAAAGCGGAGATAAAAAAGTGACGGCATAGAGAATAGCAGATAGAGAGATATAGAGAGAGATAATTGAGTCAAGCGAGCGGTAGTGACCGTAAGTAAAGTGCGCGAATCGTTGTGAATTATAGCGTGTGTTCAAATTAAAGTGACTGTGGAAATTAAGTGTATTGCAAAGTTGTATTGAGAAAGAATAAACTAGTTTTATTTAAGAAATGACTTGTATCGCTGAAGTTCCTCGGGAAGAATTTATACCGGAAATTAATAAACGACCAGAGACGTAACAATATGTTACGAATTAGGTAAAAAAACATTATACACTAAGGTTTCAATTTAATTATCGTTTTCAGCTACATTAAATTTTGAAAACACCTTAAGTTAATGTTGTTTCAAATTATAAGAAATTTTGTTGCTTTTCATGTGTTAATCCATTAATTACAATGGCTAATTTTATACCAATAGTAATGTATTAAGATTGCATGGTGATGACAGTCTTAATGATTCTGCTGAATTATTTTTGTCTTAATTTTTTATTATATTTTAGATTGTTGCGTGGTTTACCTGTTTCATTTGGTTTATTTTTGTTTGGAAATATTTAATATAAATGAAATGATTATTCTTATGTGAAGGGTGTTTTCTGATGCTCTTTTTATTTCACCGATAGACATTCTCACTGCGTTACTGACAGTATAGGAACAAACAACAACATTATGACATTGAGCCTTGAGGAAGCGCTGTAATCACTTCATCTACCCGGATGTATTCAGAAGAAGATGGCTTCTGGACAGGTATAATACATTATTTATTGTTACGAATTATGAAAAGGAAGAGCTATTACTGGCTACATGGTTAATTTATCATTTAATACTACTAACATTTTGATAAAATCGTAAATGTTTATTTTATAATAATGTATAATTTAGTATGGTAGTTATACAAGGCCGAAAACTAGTGACATAATGATTTACTTTACTCTTTAATATTTTAAACTTAATTTAAGAAAAAAATCCCCATAAAACAAAGTTTGTTTCCTAATAGTAATAAGGTGAATTTGCCAGTTCAGTTTTAATAAGTTTACAAGTGGATTCTCCCCCTTTTATGTTTATTGGGTGTAGATGATTATTTTAAATATAACTTATATGCTGTTTATGATAACATTAATTGTTACTATTACTACTAGCAACAGTATTTAGGTTTAAGTAACATCCTTATGTTGTTAGTAATAATAGGGAGGTAGGTCTCTTATCTGTGGTTCACAATATTAGTATTACTTTCTCTGACTGTTTACACCTGTACTGACCTGCTACAGGGTTCTCCCCAGAAAAATAGAGCCCTACAATCTGAGTGACATGGTTGCCATGTAACCATCTTATTTGAAAAAGTTTGCTGAAAGAATGCAGTTCAGCTTTGTTTTCATTGCTAACCACTGTTTTGTCATGTGATATGTGATAAAAATTGATACCGGAAATTTCTGAGTTAAATACTTAATACTTATCAAAAGTTTTGATTTGCTGTTGTTGTACTGAAAGCAAGTGGACAAGAGGTAATTTATTTTGTACTTGATCTAAGAGGCCTGCATCAAATGTAGATCTAAACTTTTTGATTTGTGCCCAGATCTGTCATCTAGACTAGATCAACCTCTCAGGTGTGCATCCTTCACTCAGTAATCTTGCCAACATACAACAATTAATACTGGTTGAACTTTATGCTTTGCTTCATTCCATGAGCATGATTGGTGTGTCATTAGTTATGTTCTCACAGACTGAAAAAAAAAACTTTCTTCAGTCTGCTAATGTAAACATGAACTACTATCTGTGCTAAACTTTCAGAAATTATTTTTATTAATTAATTCTTATTAGAAGGTATTGCTATTAATTAATTTTTATTACTCTGATATAATTTTGAACTGTAATCTGATCTAGGCTAGACAAGGGATGGAAAATGTTGGGTTATCATTTGTCACAAAGACATCATGGTGGTAATTTTTGATGAAGTATTTGTAGCTCTGTCTCAGAACTTTTGTTTCATTCTGAATAATATATTTTATGAGATTGATCATCAAAAAATTAACTAAAGCATGCAAAGATTTAGCCTACACAATGTGAGCTGTTATGATTGTTTCCTAAGAGGCAGACATGTGACCATGGCATTTAGGTAAATACAATTTCAGACTGGACATGCAAATGAAGCAGGTGCACTGGTTTAGGACTAAAAAGCTATAACATTTCAGGGCAGCAAGGAGCGTGTTTGTCTATTGAAGCTGTCCCATCCACTTCAAAAATTAAAAACAAACTTAAATTCAGCACTTTAATTCATTTAAATATTTATAAAACCTGTCCTTAAATTTACCTCATCCACCACATCTGAAGACAATCCATTCTAAAGGCCAACCACCATGTTAGAAAAGTAGAGCTATCTAAGCTGAAGATGACACCAGGCTGCCCAAGTTTATATTTGTGTCCTCTTGTCCTAACATTCTTAAATACAAAAATGATGATGCATCAGTTAACTCAGTTCCATTAACCTCAATCAGATAGTTTCTAACTCTTCTTTTTTCAAGAGAAAGTTTTAAGAGATTTTAACTTGGTCTTGTATGACAATCTTCCACTCTAGGTACCTTAATAGCCCTCGTGTAAACCGTTTCCAACAATTTGATGATTTTCTTAAGTTAAGGAGCTCAAATGATAGACATATCTTAATCTATGTACACACAATAACGATCATATTACTCTTGTATTACTGTGCCAGAAGTATATAAACAATGAGGACTATTTTTACTATGCATGAAAACAGCTTTTCTTATGCTTGAAACCTGATAAATAGCTTATTAGTGGCACAGTTGCTTGTGAAAAAGGAGAGTGTTGGACATATTTTAAAATAGTGTGTCATTACTTGTGCTAAAAATGTCTGGGGAAATCCCTGTAATATATCATATATTCCTTCCATAGTGCAAATATTAATGCCTAATGTGTCTTACATTTGCATCTGTCATCTAAGGTATGAAGGCCTAAACAAACATTATAACACAAATTAATTGTAAACCTTTATCTTTTGCCACTTTTACATATTTCATGATTTCTTATGTTAATCTTGACTTCTTGCTATTTATCCATTTTTTTCCCATTTCCACTTTGTGCTTTGCATTATACTGGTAGACATCTATGTTTGTTCATATAACAAAAATGACAAAATACATGCTGAAAAGATCGAGATTTGCAGTAAATGTGAGGTATTGATTATAGACCTTAGTGTTTTATCTTTCACTCACATTAACTTTGTGAGCATGAAAACTATATATACTATAATGCTGAATGTACTAAGTGTATTTTCTTAAAATTTGGAAAGCTTTTAGTAAACATTACAGGTCTTTGGTACACGAAATAAATCAAATTTGTTAACAAAGTATTTTTTATTACAGATTTGTCTGTGACTTTAGTGAGTCAGTCTGTCACTGTTACTAGTGTATGAACTTTTTTCATATTTCATTTATGGACTCTCTAGAACCTCATCAAAAGTGTTTTATCCAGTAAAACTTTATATTTTATCTGATCTTTTCTCTACCCTAACAGTAACTGTAGCAAAATAGCAAATAAGCATTGTAGAGTAAAATGAAAAGTTGGCATTTCCTCTTTTTTCTCTCTATAGAATGACTGAATATTGTAAAATGAAATAATACAGAGTTTATTCTTGCAGCTAAAGCTGATGGACTTTTCAAATTGGGGTTCATTTAGTTTTACTGCTGTACAGTTACACTTAAACCTTCTCAAAGTACACTGAAAGCTGTTTATCAAAGGATCAGGTTACAAACACCCCACAATCAAATTACAATCAGGCCTTGCATGTTAGTATATTGGGTGTTATGAAAAATGTTTTATATATTCATTTTTTTCCATTTGAATTTTCTTGTCTAACCTTAATAAACTTTTAATTTTAAAATTTAAGTTACTTTTATAGTAATAAGTAAAAATATAAATAAAGAAATTTAGTAATTATATTTGGACTTCTGGTCTTTTGACAGATGAAATACTGTAGGCATACTTTTTTATGATGATATTGGCGTTTCAAAATGTTATTAATTTTTATTTCAAATATGTAATTTAAACAACAAAACATTATCATACACAAAAAAATGCCTTAAAATTACTATAATTTAACTAGCTTTCTAATCAAGCTATAAATATATTTAAAAAATTCCATTAGATGGTTAAGCCAAACATCACAGAGGTAAACAATGAAACTGAAGCTAAATATTTCTTAACCTTGTACCTAAAGAAACTAGCCTTCAAATGAACCTTGTAATGAACAATCTGCTCTTTCTGTTACAAATAATCAAAAAGCAAATGTTGAAGAGAATATATTACCTTTTTGAAAGTCAATGAGATAGGAAGGGCATGGCATGTAAGTTTTACTTTTATATCTCAGTAAAGCAAGAAGCTTGGAAGGCATAGATTTACATTATGGTTTAGCAGTACCTATTGTATTAGTGTGTAATTGTTTAACATTCAGAATTTTACATAAAGGTAGAAGTAAAATTTAAAATGGGTAATTTGGAGTGAAGAAGCAACATGTGATACAGAGAAGTAAAGACTGGAAATGTATTTTCTTTTGAAATTTAAAGATTAAACTTATAATAAAGTTGTTTAATTAAATTTTGACTGTAATTATTTAAAAAGGTTGTGTCTTATGCACTTTGACTCATCTCGGCTCATAAGGTTAATCCAAAATTACAATTAAATTTGAGGATAAAACAATTCAATAGGTTACCTAATGATTATGTAGTAATCACTTTATCTTGTAATCACTTTAAGATACATGATTGTGTAGTGGACCAGTGTTTTACATTTTTGGAAGATAAGTGACTGTATAGTGGAACAGTATTTTCTCTTAAGATACATGATTGTGTAGTGGAGCAGTGTTTTAAATTTTTGGAAGATAAGTGACTGTGCAGTGGAACAGTATTTTCTCTTAAGATACATGATTGTGTAGTGGAGCAGTGTTTTACATTTCTGGAAGATAACTGACTGTGTAGTGGAACAGTATTTTCTCTTAAGATACATGATTGTGTAGTGGAGCAGTGTTTTACATTTCTGGAAGATAACTGACTGTGTAGTGGAACAGTATTTTCTCTTAAGATGCATGATTGTGTAGCGGAGCAGTGTTTTACATTTCTGCAAGATAACTGACTGTGTAGCGGAACAGTGTTTTTGTTTCTTAAGATGCATGATTGTGTAGTGGAGGAGTGTTTTACATTTCTGGGATATGCAGATTGTAATCAGAGCCCAATGATGATCTTAAGTTAATACTGTTTTAAAGTATGGACATAAATAAAGCCATATTACCTGTTTATTGCTCTATGATGCAGACTTTAACACATTAAAAAAGTGGGTAAAATATGCTCGTGTATTCAAATATTAAATTGTATAGCACGAGTAATACAGAGGAATACATAGAAAGAAGTTCAATAACAGTTTTTAATGCTGGGTTTAGATTGACTGTACATGTCTACTGTGTAATCCTAAGAAAGAGTGAATGTTAGTGGGCTTGTGTTGACTGTACATGTCTACTGTGTAATCCTAAGAAAGAGTGAATGTTAGTGGGCTTGTGTTGACTATACATGTCTACTGTGTAGTCCTAAGAAAGAGTGAATGTTCGTGGGCTTGTGTTAACTGTACATGTCTACTGTGTAGTCCTAAGAAAGAGTGAATGTTAGTGGGCTTGTGTTGACTGTACATGTCTACTGTGTAGTCCCAAGAAAGAATGAACATCAGTGGGTTTAGATTGGTTGTACATTTCTACTGTATAGTTGTAGGAAAGAGTGAATATTAGTGGATTTAGATTGACTGTACATGTCTACTGTGTAGTCCTAAGTAAAAGTGAATGTTAATTGGTTTAGAGTGACTGCACATGCCTATTATGGTCTTTCCAAAACATACATAACTCTGCACACTCTACAGCTATTACTCGACTACTAGGGTTTTCTTTCCTTTGCCCATTTAATCATTAGTCTAATTTTTTTCTTGCTTGTTCCAGTTTTTTTATACCCCACTTAATTTGACCACCATTTCTCATCTCTATGACTGATTGTTTATTATGTCTAGTGAGGGGCTTGAAGTGTTATGTTTCCAGCACTAAAGATTTTAGAGGTGTTAAACAATGGCTTTTTATTCATTGGGACCCTCCAGTCTCCCGGGATTTATCCACAGTTAACTTGACTGGGTGGGTGTGAAAATCGATTCATATTGCTTATTCTGGGCTCTCTTTGGAGGTGAGGAGACTTCTGCAAGTCAGGTCTCATCAGATTCATCACATTTCAATTTCCTTAGCAGCCTGGTTGAATAGCTCACTGGAGAACATTGTGTGAGCTTATGTGTTGACCTCCCTCAATACATTTATCTCACATTATTTGCATGATCTGGCAGTATCATCCTCTGAGAGTTTTCAACTATCCCCTGTAGCTATATTAACCACATCTGCTAGATTATAAAGATGGGGCAGTATTTTCATGACTAATCTCATCTCTTCTTTCCTTTCCAGGGACCTCTACCTCTTTTTTTTCACAGGATCCCTCTCTGTTGCAAGTGTTGCCCAGTCAGGTGTGCTTTTATCAAACCAAATTTGTACTAGCAACCCTTACCACAATTTACTTTATCTAGGTTGCAACAGGTTCTGTGGAAATGAGGTGTTTCATAAGACCATCTAGAGGCAGACCAGGTGGTATTAATGTACTATACTGGACTGTCATTCATGAGAAAAGTATAAGGAGATCTTGCTCTTCCCTGCCAATCATTGCATTGAATAGATCAGGGTCAGTATGCTTTTAAAAATTTTCTGAACTTGGTTCACCTATTGCACTGTTTCCAAAGCACTGTTTGCACCCCCCCCCCATATTCTACTAGTTGAGATAGGGAATCCTTACCAGTTCTGGTTTCCAGTTACTGGGGTGGTGGACAGAAGTTATTCCTTCAAAGTGTTTTAGTGGCTTTCCTCCACTCTTCGAGAAGTAGGTGAAGTTGGGGGCACAGCCTATGTGGGAGCCTGTACGTAATACTGGTTCAGATTTGATGCTCATCTATCCAGTTGGGTTGAGCATTGCCCTTCTTTTTGGTCAATATTGGTTCAGTACATTGTTCGTGGAAGAGGGTCAATTGTCTCCTTGTAATTCCGAATGTAGAGTAGTCCCATTCTAGGTTGAGCACTGTTTGTTCCTCCCCATAATTCCAGGGACGAGTGAAATTTACCTTGCCCACAAGTTAAGGAGTGATAATGAGTATTCATAATTCCAGACCAGATGAGTTCTGCTTCCTCAGGTTGAGTATCCCATCATTCCCAGTTGGGGGTGTTGCCTTTCGGAGTTATTCAGGTTGAAAAGAGGGTGTGTCCACCTCTGTGTTGCTTACCTTCTTCTTGTTATTCTGGTGGCTTGGATTGCATCACTCTCTAGCTACAGGTTTGGATCCACTCACAAATATATCTATTGCAGTCCAAATGCCCTAGTCACCAACATGGGATTTAGGGACCATGGCCATAAAATTCTAACCCTGAGCAGTGGGACCTCAGCCACCTAGTTTGGACCTAGCCAATGGTGATGATGGATTACGTCAAATTTCATCTTAGTGCATGATTTAGTTTCCAGATGAAGAGCATACCTGTTCTAGATGTAGTGCAGTTCCCCACTATGGTGATAATCTTTTATTGGCACGACCACAATCTTTGCAGATGCATTCTGTATGGATAATGCTCTCACCAGCCCCTCCACCTTATCAATGTGAGATTCTAGCTTTAGGGTTAGCAGAGTTAAGTATGTTTGGAAGTTAACATTTTCTTAAATCAAAAATGTATTCCTGGTAATACTTTCCACCTCTCACACTCTCCTGCCCTTCTTCCCCACTAAGAGCCGGTGTTAGAGAATGCGGATTGGGTCAGTCTAGAAAAAGTGATATTATCTGAAGTAGGTGCTTATATACAGTACCAAGAAAAAGGGCGTACTGACGTAGGTGGAGAGTGTCATGAGACAGATATTGCCAAGAGCAATTAAATGTAGTATAAAAACTAGAACAAGCTAGTAAATATCAGACTAATGCTTAGATGGGCAAAGGAACCCTAGTAGCCCAGTAATAACTGTAGTGTGAGTGGAGTTAAGTATGAGAGGTGGTAAGTATTAGTGAAAATATATTTTAGATTTAAGAAAATGTTAACTTTTCTTGGTAAAAGTCTACTGTTCAGTCTTTCTAGGTAAAAGTGAATATTAGTGGGCTTAGAATGAATGTATATGTGTATTATGTAGGTTTTTGTAATATAGTTTTTATTAGTAGGTATGTGAAAATAGTATTTATTTCTTATGAAACTTTTCTTTAAACTTAAATATTTAAAAGTGTGTTATCACTGTTATTAATGCATGTTGTTTATTTTCGGGGGGGAGACAATTCTGCTGTGTATCAATGAAGGATTTTTTAAAAACGTTATTCTTGTTGAATGAGTTGAAAAAAGATGTGGCTGGTACTTATGAAGGAATTTTTATTGAATTAGAATCACAGTATGAATGATGCAAATAGAGGACCAGTTAGCTGTCGTAAAGTGTTTATCCAGCGAGACTATTCTGAAGGAACAAATGTTAAGTTTCAAACAAAGTTTCCACAAGAACTGGAAGGCTTGGTAAGACTTTCCTAAGAGTACTTGTGTTATGTTGGAAATATATGAAATATAGTAAAAGCATCACTTAACCTTGAGTAAGTGAGATTAATCATGTTAATAAATAACTTTATTTTAGAAAGGAATTATAAATAAAACTTTAACTATTTTCATCTAATTATCTTAATTTTTCCTATTGATTTTGAATTTAGTTAGAAGACTATTCCTATATATTATTGGTAGTAACTGTACATTATTAATCAGGGTCATGGAGTAGAAAAGTAAAGATTCAATCCTTTTATAATTTGTCTCAAAAAGTTTTGGAGGCATTTGTGATATGAGGGTAGGGAAGTGACAGAGGGAGACGAGTTTTACCCTTAATTCAAATATAGGTGTGTCTAGTCAAGCCTATAAGTTGTTTTAACATTATACTTGACCATCTAGTCCCATTGTTTATAAAAGTAATATTACTTCAGTATGCATACACGTGTTATCCAGTTATCCTTGAATATTTGTTGGATGTCTCTTAATGAGTATAAATTTCACAAATCCAAAGTCACTGCTGGAATTTATTTTGCCCCAAGACATGAAGAAAACAGACTGGTATGACTGTATAAATATTTACAGGGAAGGTTTCTCAGTAAGACATATTGACCCTCTTCTAAAAATTTGTGTACCTTTGAAAAGATTTCAATAAGCATTTTATACCTTTTTAAAAACATAATAAACATTGTTTACTTGATGAAAGTCCTGATTCTTATCAACTCTCATTGTGTGTAACTTTCTTTGTTTTTTCGGTATGACCAAGATATCAGTTAAGAGCAACAATGATTGTGACAGATACATTTTAAATATAAACACTTAGAATTGAAAAATTGTGAATTACATTATAGCATTCCTTCAAATCTCTATCTGAGATATTTGCGATTGATGTTTGTCGTGTGCTGTTTCACAGTTCTAACGTTCTCCTCTTTCCTGACTATTCATTTTTGCCAAAGACTTCTGCTACTAGTGAGGATAATTCCACTTTTTTTCCATTTCATTCTCTTCTTCTTCCCACTTTTATGGCTGTTCTGATCTTGACTTCCTACTATGTCTGGTCCCGCCCCTCCAATGGTATCTAACTTGCACTGCTCCCTTCCATGTTTTGCTTAATTGTTTTGTTTATTCCATGGAATTCTTCTGTGTCCTAGGACCTCTCTCCCATTACCCTTACAAGTTGGATTTGCCAATGAATTAGGCTGGTGTATTCTTCCCTTTCATCTGTGGAGTGTTGCCTTTTTCAGTTATCTTCTCATCAAATTATTCACCTCATCATGACTGTGGCTGCCTATTTTTGGTTTTTTTAGAGGTCATAATCAGGGCTGGTATGTGGACTACACCTCATACCTTTGTTTCAAATTATTTACATCACTTGGTAGTTTCTTGGTCAGTGGGTTTTCGTTTACCTCCAGTTGCCATCTTATACATCATGGTGTCGTTATGACTGGTGTATACTATGTTTTGTTATTTCTTTATTTACAGGGGTCTTTTTTCTAGTGTATTGTGGATCCCACTCTGTGATGAGTGATACCTGACCAGGTATATATATATTTTTTAAAATCTGCACTATCCATCCTGTGATCATGCTTGATGTCAATTATGTTGTAGCCTATAGTGGACCTGATGTACAATTCCAGATGCTGCTAGATTTTGGTTGTGTGTCTCCATTCAATTGTCATCTATGCTGAAACAATTATGTCACAGGATTATGTATACATATCATAGAGATGGGGTGTTCCATAGATATACTAGTAGTTCTCTTTAGTGATCTTTTGCTTTATAAATATGTTTGTCCCAGACACAGATGAATAAAGCAGACAGGGATTTCTGCCCATCTCTGTTGCTTCGTGGCATTGAGATTCTTCATACTATGGACCTGATGTGCAACTTCAGATGCTGCCGGATGTTGGTTGATTGATTCCATTGATGTGGTAGCTCTGCTTTTCAAAATAGGGTATCTTGGTCATCTGTTGCACTGTCTCTGGTGATGTGGTCCTCTGGACTCTTCGGTGTGTTTTTCCCTCCTTTCTTCTTGTGGAATATGAGAGTCCTTGCCACTTACCAGTTCCTACCTGCTGGGGTGGTGGACCATGGATGCCTGTCCTTCTGAGAGATGCATCATGCCACTCAGTTGAGAGTAGGGCAGTGGCATTCTGTGAGTGTTGATGGCGTATAGCACTTACTACTTCACAACTTATGTACAATTCCATATGCTGACAGGTTTTGGTTGTAGCACTATGCCATATTCATATATATGGCAGATTGCTTTTTCCCACTATGGCATTCCTCCTTCATACCATCAGTGGGTCTGGTGTTGGTCAGAGATGGCCTGGTCATTATTGGAATCATGTGTTGATTGTGGGATGCTCTGACTATATATATTATGACTATATATATATATATTGCAGTTTGCCCCTCAGGATGAGATATTACTCCTACCTACAATCCTCTGGATGCAGTTCCCGGGGGATCAGTTGTTGGTTGGAGATGGTCCAGTTAAATAAGTCCTCACATGTGTTCTGGCTAGTATCCCTCTTCCTCCTTTTGCTTTGGTGAAAAAATCCCATTGTTGTCAAGTTTTAGACTGGAGATGCACCCCAGGTTTGCAGTTCCTTTAGCTGCCATTTGTTGGATGTTGGTTCTTGGCGAATCTGGTGTTGGTTGTAGCTGGATGCAGCACATGTATTCACACTTGTATATGGTTGGGTGTCCTCTTCCTACTGCTTACTGGAAGAGACATATCCAATTCTGCCAGGTTTTGGACCAGAGGTGTCATCTTACCAAGGTTTTCCACCTTCCTACCATCTGTCGGATGTTGGTTTGTGGTGGATAAGGTGTTGGTTGGGTTGGAAGTGTGTGTGCAAGTGGAGATGGAGATAGAACCTCTATTTATAGTAAAAAAAAACTGCTTATAAAGCTACTGATGTAATAATTAGTATTACATCATCCAGGAAACATAACATGCATTAGAACTTCAAAAAAGATGATTATTTCAAAGAAAAGTCTGAAATTTTTCACCACTATAATTTCACAGTTTGATGTAGTCTTAAATGTTTATGATGCAACCCATCAAATACTAGCTCATTGTAATGACGTATTACAGGTAACATGTCATTGTAATGACGTGTTACCTGTAATAGAAATATAAAATTAGGCAGTGCTAGTCATGAGTAAAAAATGTTTTTGGTAGATTATCCTCAGGCTAGTCCAAATGACTAATTTATTAAATATTACAAATATATATATACATATCTACAAAAGGTATGAGGGAAATATATACAGACATTCTTTTATATTGTAGGTACAATATATTCTATGTTCTTAAGTAACATTTGATAATGCTAGTGGGTATTCAGATTAACTTACTTAATCACTTATTTAGATTCCTAATCTTAGCAGTTTAAAATTACTTTATAAAATGTGTAATTCACCACTGTTGTTTATTATTATTATTATTGATTTATATTTTGAGTATGTAACTTGTAGTATTGGTTTATGTTTAATTGATTGTGGAAGTTGTTAGCTTGTAATTAACTTGTTTCCATCACAGATTGACAAACAGACCTTCGAGCATACTCTCACGACATTGAATGCTATATATGCAGAAGCAGAAAAAATAAGTGGAAGAACTATATGTGAGGGTTGTTTTGCCTGTTTAACTGCCTACCTTCTTTATTTATGTATTGAGACACATTATGAAAAGGTAAAGTGAATGCTGTGTTTCTTTTAAAGGTAGGCTAATGTAATGGACACTTTAAAATTCTCATTAAGTTTTGTACACTGGAATAAAATGAGAAGTATAACTTTTATTTGCTATACAACACTTAGATTTTATGTAGGAGTATATATATATGTTACTGCTTTTATTCAGACATGTTTTTTTGATTTATGGGAATTTTCCACTTATTGTTTTAACCTTTCATTACTATTCGTCATGTACTTTTCTTGATTATATGAAAGAACAGTACTAAATGTGAAAACTATGAGTTAGAACTTTCATTTGAATTATCTTTAATTTGATTTTCTTTTAATTGACTTTGAACTTTTGGTAAAAGTTTAGAAAAAACTACCTTTATGCTCTAATATCAAACAGTTGTGTATATTAACCCTGATGAAGCTGCAAAGATGGTTGAAATAAAATTATTCTTTTATATCTATCTGGAGCGTAAAGGTCGTTTTTTCTAAACTTTTATCAAAATGTATAAATCCCTCCAGTATGCACAACAAATTTTGAACTTTTGGAACACACGTTCCACTGTCTATTCCTGTTGTTTCATCCAGTTCCCTCCAAGGTTGTCATTGGGCCTATGTTCCATCACCATTCTGGACTCTTCTTATTTCTAACTAATGAAAAATATATATCTTCTATGTATTTTACAAAAATGGACCACCACCACAACAGAACAGTTCATAGATCAAGTGGTTTATGTTCCAACATTTCTGACATTGTCTGAGATTTTTAACACTCCTTTACAGGAATCATCCAGTATTGTAATGGTGACTGGAGATGTACCTATGGTCAGTGATATTATTGCTATTGTGCACCACATGGCTGGTTCCATTTTAATTTAGGATTCCTGACATTCTGCTTCTGTCCTGCACCCATATTGTGTTTCACCATTCTTACATTCTGTTTACCATGGTGACACTTCAGCACTATACAAAAGATTCTTTTGACATTTTTATTCTGGTTTACCTGTTCTCCTAACCACAAATACCACAATAACATTGGACAAAGAGCATTCCCTGCTTGAGATGGATGCAGTCTTCCACTGAGTGCTGCCCCACTAGGTTAACCCTCACCTTGTGAATGTCACACCCCACAGGCTTTCCCTTTCTGATGCTGTTTTCATAAAGGAGCTCATCTTGAAAATTGTTTTCTCTGCACTTGTTCTTCCACCATCTTCCTTGTGAGATTCAAGTTCTTTACCGTGCATAGAGGGGAGTATCATTTCTAAAGTTAATATTTTCCTTACCTGAAAATGTATTTCAGACAGATACTCATCCCTCTAAACCACCTCACACACTTCCTCCTCACTTTCAGTGCATTTAATTTGCCTCTCTAAGAATAAGCTTACGTTTAAATGGAGATCACTGTGCATGAAAGGTGTGTCACCTTCGTGTTGGTCGAAGGCTATAGTCTGATGATGATCAAAGGTAGGGGTGGGAGCTTTGTTAAAGGCTTGAGACATGTGCATGAATTTTCATGGCAGTGCTAGTGAGGTAATAACTAGATGTGTCTAGGGGAAAACATAGTATGATGTACTGTCATTTTAACTAACCTTTTTTTTTCTGTGTACTTACTGATCATCTCATGTATGTTTCTCCAATAACGTATGTATAAAGGATTGCTTATGGGTCAACTTTGATATACAATGTTGTATGACTTAGCCATATGTAACACTCAAAATGAGCATTCTCCCCAAGATTGAAATTACATGGCATGGAAATCTCAGTTTATGGATCATAACAAATCAGAATGGTGCTGAAACAATCACTAAGTCATATAAGATTATGTATTATTTGCTTGAGAAAGTATGATTACAGTAGCTTTCTTTTCTATCATAAATTTGATGTAATGTACATTAGATAGTTTTTTATTTGTTGGTCCAACCATGTGTATACAGTTAAATATGCTACATAAGATAGTTCTTCATTTATTGGTCCAACCATGTGTATACAGTTAAATATGCTACATAAGATAGTTCTTCATTTGTTGGTCCAACCATGTGTACACAGTTAAATATGCTACATAAGATAGTTCTTCATTTGTTGGTCCAACCATGTGTATACAGTTAAATATGTTACATAAGATAGTTCTTCATTTATTGGTCCAATCATGTGTATATAGTTAAGTCTACTACATAAGATAGTTCTTCATTTGTTGGTCCAACCATGTGTATACAGTTAAATATGTTACATA
>NW_013667271.1:8989-16847 GCF_000517525.1 Limulus polyphemus | reverse complement strand
CATTTGTTGGTCCAACCATGTGTATACAGTTAAATCTGCTACATAAGGTAGTTCTTCATTTGTTGGTCTAACCATGTGTATACAGTTAAATCTGCTACATAAGGTAGTTCTTCATTTGTTGGTCTAACCATGTGTATACAGTTAAGTCTACTACATAAGGTAGTTCTTTATTTGTTTGTCTAACCATGTGTTTGCAGTACATACATACAATAGAACCTCAGTTAATTGGCACCTCGAAACAACGGGCACTGTGCCATTAAGGGCAGACCTTTTCAGTCTCTTTCTTTTTTCTTCTATTTGTAACCAAAATATATCTTGCAGTAATTGGCACCTTGATATTCTGGATTAAGGACAGTGTCTTTAATCTTGTTCTCTATACAGGCACTCGATAAAGTGGGCAGTTATCTTTGTATTCCTGTACAGTATACCTCTAAATTCCAAACTTCCCACTAGAAGGATGACCAATATTTAAATACTTGCGATGTTTATTGGATCAGCCCCAAACCATATACTGTAATAAATGCCTTCACAGATTCAAAGTGCAATGTTATTACTCTTGGGAATTCTTGTTGTAAACACTGTAGGATACATAAGCTGATAAATTCCACATTGTGTTCTTGGAGAAAGGGTCAAGTTGGTTTATTTCGTGTGCATTCTTTGTTTCTCTCGAGAGTATCATATTATGGTGTCATGTAAACAGTTTAATGACACAAGCAGCAACTTGTTGCTTTACTTTCTGTGAATTTCTACTTCAGTTATTAACTATAAAATATACACAGAAAATAAATGTGAAATGTTTAGCAGTTCAAACTCTAAAGAGAAGTACTTTGTAACCAATAATAAAGAAAGAATTCAACAGGAGGTGGATTAGATGTGCCCGGTGCTCCTTTGCATGGCAGTGTGCAACTTATAAACATTTGTGTCCTGTATACAACAAACAAAATGGGTGGGGCCTTAAGATTCAGAAATTTAGTACGGTCAATGTGGAATCCAGCTTTTTGTGATTCATTCCTTGCTGTGGAGGGCATTTGGATGCAGTCAGAAAGGTGCTCTTAATGTCGAGGTTCTACATGATATATATATATATACATATTATATACAGTTAAATCTGCTTAACCATAAATGTTTAGTTAAGTGACTTGGAAAAACATTGCATGTCAATTGTCCTTACTTAAACTAAAAATCATATTTTTGGATAACAAATAATAATATTGAGCTATAAATTATTTTATTTGTTTTTTAGTGTTTGAAGAGGATAGCTGTTTTTATTGAGGAGCAGAATGAATGTGTTTGGATTCCCCAAGGACTCTTGCTAACAGATCCTGTTGAACGTGGTCTTAGAGTGGTATCCTTCATGTAGTGGGAAAGAGAGGATTAAAATTTGAAATGTTTAAAAACCTGTCATTGATATTTTTCAAAACACTTATGTAATGAAGTAAAATGTTTTAATTCTTACATTTATAAATTTAAATGATTAATTTTTGCATATATATATATCAATATTCATATTTAACAGTTTACCTGTCATACTAAACATTCACCTATAATGGTCATAATTAATTTATTGCACCACAAATAACAGTGGTAGTGGTTAAATATTAACAGAAAATGTCGTAATTCCTTAACAGAAATTCAGGTTGAGATATCGATATTAAATGAACCTTCAGGAAGATCATGATGGACAGTGTGGTCAGGTTATTACTTTGAAAGGTGCCATGTTATGGCTCTGGAAATCTATGTAGGTACATTGCTGTTTTCCTCCAGGAAGCCTTACTTGCAGCTGTGTTGTGAATAATATTGTTGAAATCCAAAAATTGGCTCATAAGGAACTTCAGAACTTGTACATTATTTGAATAATATTGTTGACATCCAACACTGGGTTCACAGTCATCTTCAGAATGTGTACCTGTTGTAAATAATATTGTTGACATCCAACACTGGGTTCACAGTCAGCTTCAGAACTTGTATGTGTTGTAAATAATATTGTTGACATCCAACACTGGGTTCACAGTCAGCTTCAGAACTTGTGTGAATAATATTGTTGACATCCAACACTGAGTTGACAGTCAGCTTAAGAACTTGTTTGTGCTGTGAATAATATTGCTGACATACAACACTGGGTTGATAGTCAGCTTCAGAACTTGTTTGTGTTGTAAATGATATCGTAATTAAGATTGGGTTCATCGTCTACATTTGTGTAGCTTAGTTTATAAACAGAATGACAAATATAAGAAGACTTCAGTTTTACTTGCTTTCAGAGAGAGAGTGCATGATATATCTCTTTCTAAAGCAGTAGTAGTCCCTGAATTACTTAAAGATAAATTGTATAAATGAAACCTCAGTGTGTTTAATAACTATTTAAAATATAAAGTAAAAACTGCACTGCAGTTAAAAGAAAAATTAACATGCAAATAATGAGCATAATTTGAAAAAGCAAGCTTCATTGTTTGTAGAGTGATAACATAACATTACCTATTTGTTTCGTTTTTTAAATATTATCAGAGGAATGAATTTCTTTTAATTAAAACTAGAGATGTGATAATTAATTAGTGAGAAGTTTATGTTGAGAGTTTTTATGATTTTTCTGTCTGGATCTTCTTTTTTTAAAAAATAGGTACTGTAAAAAATACTAAAAGTCTGTGGTTCAGTTAGGAAAATATATTGGGCAGAAAAAGTTTTTTTTTTTTGGTTTGTTTATCAGCTTGACTCTAAAGAGTGCATTTTAAAATAAAAATCTTTGGGCATTGTACATGAATGTACAGTATTTATTATGAGAAATGAAAACTGTATACAATTACATTTAGTTTTGAAAGTTGAGAAAACTGATACAAACTCGTTCACTTTTTTCCCGCATTTGTATTATTGAACAGTATTTATTTTTTATGCAGATCTCTACTGATCAGCAGCTTATACTTCTCATGCTAGCTGCTGATAGTGGACAAATCGGGTAACATGAATACTGAAGTTTTAAGATTAATAAGAAAAGTCTGAAGTAGTGCTGTTTCATCTATATGAATGTTGAATTGATTCATAGAATTATATAACTTTTATTAACTTGTGTTTTATACAAATTGGAGAGAATGTATTTTGGGGTTTAGTTCAAAACTGCTGAAGATTGCAAGTAATTTCAGTGATTTTTAATATGTATATTTTTTGGGTTCCATCATGTATTTCTGTATGTTGAACATTATTTTAGGAACTGAAATAGGTAGATTAGTAGGGATTGTTTGGAATTCCCAAAACACAATTTCTTTAACTTGAAATCATTTTGATATATCATCAGATTTTTCAAATACTTAATGTTTGTAGTTATTTCTGTTATGTACTAGCATTAAAAATTGTTTATTACTGATACCATTTTTGAATTCTTGATATGGATATAGCAGTATGCAAGAATTTAATCGTGTACATTGAAAGGACAAAAATTTGATTACCACAGGTTTATAACGAAAACAAAGCTATGTATATTAACTGTTAGTGCTTTTCGATAACTACTTCTGCAAAGTATAATTTTAATTTTTTTCTTTACTGCTGTAGAGTATGTAAATGGTATACAATGAGAGGGTAGACCTAGTCATTTTTGAGGTTTTGTGGCTTTGTCACACAGCTGAAAGATTTGTATTATATTATATACTTTGTGAGACTATCTATCTGGAAAAAACCATTGATTGTATTTCTATCCCTGTTTCTATATTATGTGCATTCTAAACTTGTCATACAAGTCCTGCATTGTTTTCATTTACGTGGAGTTAATTTGTTTTAGTTTTTCTAAAGCTGTTTGCATTGAATATGAATTTAATCATTTTGTTAATTAAAGAAATTAGTATCAGGTTTCAGAAGAAAGGATTCCCTAAACTTGTGCTATCCGTAATACTCTAATGTTACATATTAAAATATATTAAGTGACAGCTATCAACTTGTGTGTAAGATTTTCTATAGAAACAGTGTGTGAATATTCTTCCTACAACCATACGTTTTTTTTCATACTTAATGACAGATTGCAGTGTGAAGTGTGATTGAAGTGGATAACGAATAATTCTTTTACTCATTCCTTCTTTGTTTAAGTATGCTATTTCTTTGAATACCTGTTTATGTGAGAAGGTTTTATTAACTTTTATTTAATAGGAAGTTCAAATGAACTTATTTATAAAAAAATATTTTTTAATTATTGTCATGAAGTTACTTCAAAGTCCATTTTGTTCAATGTGGTTTGTTTTAAATCTTCTTTCTGGTTATATTTCTCTGTCCCACATTATTTTTAGTGATATAAAAAATATAACATCCGAGTTTGTATTGCACTTTAGATTTATAGTGATGAATTATTGTTCTTCTATCTCTTTCCACGAGTATGGGAAAATTCCATATGAATGACAGAGAAATGTATATAGTGACAAACTGTAAGTTCAGTAAAACATTGAAACAGTTTTTCGTGTGTAAACAAACCCATAATTACTCATGTACAGTTTCAACAATCACTCCTGATGAAATACTGTGGGAACATGTAGAATTGTAATTAAAAGTCCTAATTAAAGTTTGATTGAAAGAACATGTTTGTGTTTCATTGAAATAATCGACGTTACGTATTGTTAAAAAAATTCAGAAAATGAAATTATATGGTGTTTAATCTCCTGTATTGGCATCAATTTGAGACCACTCTGAGATTAAAAGATCATTAAATACTAGTACTGTCTACTTTCCTAAACTACATTTAAAACAAAACCAAATTGTATATTTTTGATGTAAAGATGAGTTTCATTTTGTATGACTTGGGAGATCTGTAATAAACTTTAAAGTTTCTAGTCTGATTATCTGGTTTTTATTTTGTTTTATCAAATATGTAAACCACAGTTTTTAGTCAGATTACCTGGTTTTTAGTTTGTTTTATCAAATATGTAAACCACAGTTTTTAGTCTGATTACCTGGTTTTTATTTTGTTTTATCAAATATGTAAACCACAGTTTTTAGTCAGATTACCTGGTTTTTATTTTGTTTGATCAACTATAAACTTTATGAAGTATATAAACCACAGGTTTTAATCAGATGACCTTGTTTTTATTTCGACTATTCTGTATATTCTAAAACACAGTATCCTTACTAATGTGTGGGCCAGACATAACCTGAGTGTTTCACTAATTCAACTGAGTTCAACAAAGAGATAATGTTTTTTCCGTGGGTGGTAAAAATACAAACAGGCTAATGTGACATTCAGGGAATTGTTATTTTAGTACTTACCCCTTTCTTGTTGAATTTGGTTTGGTTTTCTAATTGTTAGACTGTTTGTATTTAGCAATTTGGCAGTAAACTAGATACAGGAAAACTTAGTTTTTTAACATATTGTGTAGAGCATGGACCTTGGTTAATGTGCCAGACTATGAATCTGAGAACCCCCGATTTGCACCTTATTACTGCCAAAAATAAAAGTAGAGCTTCACATTGTTTGGTCAAACTTCAATTGTAAGTTTAACGACCAAATCCCACTATTTAATTTTAAAATGTTGGCTGCAAATAGTGTTGATTAGCTGCCTTCCATCTAGTCTATTTCTGTAAAATTATGGTCTTCTATCGTGGCTAACCCTCAAAAACTCTTGTGCAAAATTCAACAACTAAACAAAATATAAATGTTGCTTAAATTCCTTCAACAGTTTTCTGAAATGTCAAAAAAAGCCAAGCAACTGTAACGTACATCTTATTTATACATATAAGCATATGTATAAACACACATATATATTACTGTTTTCTGTACTATATCATTAATCTTCTGAATCGTAAATCGTGTTTCACCTTTAAATGGGTATACGATATTATATAGTGAATAACGTCTGTTCACTATTAAAGATAAAGAGTAGGTTACGGTAAAATGTTTTGTTTCACCAATGAGTCAAACATTTAATACGTTTAAATACTCCAAAGCTGTGGAATTATTTACTTGCTTTTTGTTTTTAAGCAATCAGTTAATTAAAAGTAAACTACTATCATCATGCTTTTTAACCAGTCAACCGTGGCACTTTGTTAGTTTAAAAATTATCTCAATCACTATTTATTACGTAAACAATAACAATGCAAAACTGTTTGACCAGACTTAACCAATTTAAAATCAAAGTGTTCAAATTTGCCAGTAGGACGAGAGTATTTTACTATTTCCTTTGTGTTAAAAACATTCAAATCTTTTTCGATATTCACTTCATTAGCCAAGTTAAGAAAAAACGTTAATCACAACTCTTGAAATGAAAGTCGATTTGTATTAATACATCAAATAGGCTGGTATTAGGCATATGCAACCTGAAATACATTTAATAACACAAATTGAGGGAGACGATCAAAAGAATGACATCCGTTCAGCAGCACTGTCTCCTACAGATTTACTCTTTAAGGAGCAGCGGAATTAAGTTTCATAGTTATAACACCAATACAGATGAATTTGCGGAACGATAACGATGAGCCACACCCTACCTCAATATGTATGTGAAATATTGTTAGTTGATACAAGTTGACAAGGCTAGTATTGTACTGCTCTTCTAGTTTATTAAATGTGCAGTTACTAAGTCTATTAGTGTGTTATTCTTCTATGCCATTAAATGTCCAGTTCAAAACTCTGGCACTGTAATGTTCACCTATTTTACTAATAGCCCAGTCAGCCTATGCAAAAACGTACCTCAACATCAAACAAATTGCAACAGAAACAATGCTTCGATTTATTGTTAGAGACATGTATTGCGAAGTTACACAAGAAAGTCTAGAAAAATCTAAATGGGGGGTGCATAAAATTCATTTTCCTTAACATATCTGATGAAAATAGTATATGATTGCATATATCAAATCAAGTTGTTCTCTCATTATACATCCTTTCCATTGATATATGAATAAAATACACAAGTAGATAATATATATAATACTTAATAAGATGAACCCAATTCAATGCGTTTTAACTGAAGCCCAAATTAATGATTATTCACCTCTTTAATATGTATATATTACCTCACCCATCAAAAGAAAATCTATAACAATATTCTTTTAAATGACAGCCACATCTAGAAAATGAGACTTAACACACACACACACACACACATCTTTCTATAAACATTTGCTATATTTATTCACCAACGTTGTATTACTTGAATTAATACACAAACCAGAACCAGTTATGTAGACTCTGCGGCATTACTAAAATATATCGCACATTAATTTTAAAATATGATTAAATTCGTTATATAATTCCTTTACAACCGGACGATCCTATCTTGAAGCTGGTACATTGTCCTCTTTATATTGTATCTTCATTTATGTCAGATTCTGTCAATTGTGTTACATTTGTACAGTTAACACACCTACATTCTCCACAGCCTATAGAACACTCAATTCCATGCTTCCTACATGTACAACGTTTAGGGTTACAATTCACTTTACAGTTGCATTTTATAATTTTTAATAGGCTTTCCTGAGCTGGTGGTAAATGTGTCTTAACTGGTAATACAACTGACCATCTCCACTCTTGTGGTAACATTTTGTCATTTGAGCCGATCCAAGTTTGTACTTGAAACTAGACCCTTATGCTGCGGTAATGTGCGGCTGCAGGAGGAAGTGTATGTATCATGTTTTTCTGTACACAGAAGGTATGAATAATATATATGTATATATATATACGATATACAAAAGCCATGTGTAAATATATTTAAATAGGCATGCATAGTTTAGTTCAATTGAACGTGCTATTTATAACAATAGTAGTTTTTCTTTTCTTTTAAAAACAACTATTTATAATGCTCCCTAAATAATAAAAAAATATACATTATATACACCTGGAAAAAAGTTAAGCCCCCCCGTGTTTTTTTTCAAGTGATTCAGATTCGACGTTCTTGTG
>NW_013667271.1:6046-8086 GCF_000517525.1 Limulus polyphemus | reverse complement strand
ATTTTCAATAAGCAATCCTGAAAAATATTTGGGGGTGTTTAACTTTTTTCCAGGTGTATACTAATGGATGAGAGTGAAAAAGCTTGTAAATACTCGACGATCCCTGTTTAATGTGGAGCAGAATAAGGCCGTTTCAGGCCTAACTTTAACAAATGAAAAATAGTTTTTGAGTGCTTGCCTTGGATTCAAATGAACTCTTGTGTTCAGAACAATATATACTAATTTTTAAAAGTATGAAATTGAATTTTTGTTCAATAAAAATCTTTCAAATGCGACTGTAGCTTTTCATCCTAAAAACTTTGTCTTCAAAATAAGAGTGCGTCTTATAGTCCGAAAAATACGGTACCTGTACTTGTGTTGTGCTTGAAACTACTTCTCGTGCAAAATGTCTGAAGCGCAATAAATTCAATCCCTCAATTGGAACTCCGTCATACAGACATAAGAACTTGTTCTCCGGCTTTTAGTATTTCATCTCTTGTTTTACCCTGATTGCAGAACACTTCTGCACTCTCCCTTAAATGTTGGTCATATCCTAGTTTAAGTGCTGCCCCTTTTCCAATCCCATAAATGCGAGGTGTTGTGTCGCAACCCGTCAAAGCATGAGTGAACAGAAAATAGTGACAGATGTTTGCTCCAAGTATCATCTTCGTTTTCGAATGTCCCAAATTCTCACCGCTTTGTATGTAGTCTGTTTCCCTTGTGACTTGAAAATATTACTCTGAGTATAAGCATGATAGCATAGCAATATGAGAAGATCCGTGTCTTTACCGATCATCATTGTTTCACGAGTTTCTACAAAAGCAACTGCAGTCTTGACTATTAAAATATCCGCATCATCTTCAGCATATACAACTTTACATCCCCTATTTTCAAGTCGACGCCCGAGCATGTAAATAAAACGTTGTTTTCAGAGTTTAAGAAGTGTTCTTTTTTTCCTCTGAATGGTGTATTGTCCTTGAAGTTAACATTCTAACCGAAAACTCCATGCATTCGCCGCATATGGGCTACATCCTTTGTTGATGGTCCTGACTGGTAGCCATCAAACACAATTACTGGATCCACATACTTTTTGGATATATAATCTACGTACACATTACAAATATCTGCGAAATCTGTGCCTTGTTACCATGGCATGCGCTGTAATAATGTTGAATATTCTAAGTAATAGATTTCTGTCTTCCACAGTCTCCTAAAGCCCAAATCGCATCAGCTAATGCTGGTTTTTGTGGTTGCCTTAGAAACTTAATGGACCAAACAGTGCAGATGGAATACTACAAAGTTCATATCCAAATATGTGTGATATTTCTTCCGATTATTTGTTCCACTTTAGCACGTTGTGAAGCTTTGCGCTTAAAAACAAACAAATTATTGCAAGTTAAGTTAAGAATCTAAAAGTTTCGTGTAATATGTAGAAATAAAGTCAATTAAATGCTGTCACAGTAAATATTTGTACTTTGGCTTTTTTATGAAAAACTGTAATTGTTTGCTTTTTTTTAGAGCAAGGACAAATTTGGCTATCTGCTGTGTCTACCGCGGAGAATCGAACCTCATTTTTTGCGTTGTAAGTCTGTAGGCATACCACTATCCTGTTAGGGGAAAACTTCTAAATTTTAGAGATTTGTTTTAATCAAATTTAATGTTGCTCGAGATATCTTCAGCCTTTATTATAAGAAGGATATTTTTGTATCGTTGACATCAAAATACAAGTGCTATTACTAAATATGTCACTACTTAAAAGATAAGTGAAAATAACATTTTTTAACAATTTTGACTTCCATATCAATTAAGTATTAGATTTTAACCAACTAAGCCAACCATTATGAGTTTTGCACAAGAAATAAAAGAGTGAACTAACTTTCACATGTTGCTGGCCTACAGCCAAAAACTATTAATTTTTTAATATTTTACGGTAATTAAGTTTGTATAAACATTCTTTGTCTTGAACTGTCAACAATAGTAATGCTTATTTTAATCAATAAAGCTTTAATAGCTGTAGTACAGCAGGGTTGTCAAGATTTGTTGGTAAAAGCCAGTGGAATG
>NW_013667271.1:0-5354 GCF_000517525.1 Limulus polyphemus | reverse complement strand
AAGTAGTTACTACTTCTACTATAAAACAGTTACCTTAACTTTACTATAAACTGTAAAACTGACAAATCAAACCAAAATAAAGTAGTTACTACTTCTACTATAAAACAGTTACCTTAACTTTACTATAAACTGTAAAACTGACAAATCAAACCAAAATAAAGTACAGTTACTACTTCTACTATAAAACAGTTAACTTAACTTTACTATAAACTGTAAAACTGACAAATCAAACCAAAATTAAGTACAGTTACTACTTCTACTATAAAACAGTTACCTTAACTATACTATAAACTATAAAACTGACAAATCAAACCAAAATAAAGTACAGTTACTACTTCTACTATAAAACAGTTACATTAACTTTACTATAAACTGTAAAACTGACAAATCAAATGAAAATAAAATAGAGTTCCACAGTTAACAAATTTTTATCGCTCAGTACATTGTTGGCCGATGAAGGCCCCGAAAAGATGGTCGAAAGTATGCAAATAAAAGTATTTTAACGTAGATAAAAGTCCGATTTTTATTTTAAAATATTTCAAAAATATTAAAGGAAATATGTATGATGCAAAACTTTTTTTCAATCATTTTACAAAAATTATTTCTGAATGAGCAGTGCATCTGTGAGTTTCACCAGAAAGGGAGTGAAGAGGAAACTCCTACTCAGGAAGAGTATCACAAAAAGTTAAGCGATATTTTCCATCAAGCTTAACTAGCCCTAATAAATATTGTATAAGACTCATAGCATACGTTAATTAATATGTAGAATTATACTTCGTTATTACCCGTGCAGACGAAAAAACAAATTTGAAATAACGACTTTTATTAAAAAAGATTATTTATCAATCTGAAAATTAGAAATACAAACTAACAAATATTTAAATATAATAATTTCTGTCAATAATATGAATTCCAACATTTTCTTCCCCCCGGTGTGACAACAGTAAGTCTTCGGACTTACCACGCTAAAATTAGGGGTTCGATACCACTCGGTAGACACAGCATATAACCTATTGTTATAAAGCTGTTATTATTATTTAACACTTATTCCTTAATAATTTGTTGTTAAGCATATACTCCTCTATTTTTCTGGGTTAAGGGCTTTTGGGCAAAATTATTGGGCAGAAAAACTGATCAAAAATTTTTTGAGAAAAAAAATAATACCCAGGTGTATACCATCAGAATTCCTTTAGTATACGTGAAAAGTTTTAGGTCTCTAGGCTGTCTTATTATCATGAATAGTACACTTTTTAAATAGTTAGACTACCTGGCGAATTGTGTTTGCTATTAATATTTTGATGGCTTATTTTAACAATGTTTTATTAATTTTATAAACATCAAAGTTATTATAACAGCTTACACTATCATGAGTACAATCCACATTCAGGTTTACACTGGCACAATGAGGTTTTCTATGTTATCCTTTAATTCTGCATAAATCAAACAGATCTGGCTCTTACAAGTGCCACATGTGACAAGCCGATTAGCGAGTCCTATCTCGAATGTTTCCTTCACTGAAACTCGTCGTCCTGTAAGGATGAAATCAGGTGCCTTAGATAGTTCTATAAGATGGGGAACGTGGGCTATTACACCGTCAAATAATGAAACACCTAAGATAGCCAATAAAAATGTATAGGGAGATAAACTGCTAATAATCTGAGACATTTTGATCAACTGATTGTTTATTAACCTTGTACTAAGTTCTAAGTAGGTAAAGAATAATGATACTTGTATTACAGTATTGATTCTATTGACAATAAAGATATTAAATCTTCCATTACAGAACATCTGAGACCAACAAACTTCCACTCATGTAGTTCGCACTGACAAACATTTACTAAACAAACACACACATACACAAATCATGTTACTTTCTTATACTGCAATGTTTGTCTGCACCAATTAACAAGATTTTCTAAAAGGGATATAAATGTCATGAGCTCCTCGAGTTAATGTTAAGAACTGTTTAATTATTACAACTGTGAAAATAATTCTGTCATTATCCAAATATGGTTATAAAGTAATAATCCAAGTTTTTTCTCTCTCATAACTCCAGCTACCTCTAGAATAGAAATTGATTATTTCTTTAAGTCGTTCATACGTGTTTTTTTTTACTTCTTATAAAATGTCATTGAATATACACCAGTGTTTTTTCTACCAGCTGTCTTTATTTAGCCTAATGGTTAACATGTCAGACTCTATATTGAAGAGTTCAAGTTGTGATACTGCTGAACGTGTTCCACATTTTCACCTATAGATACCACTGACACTAAATCTCTTTTTTCGATGAATGAACTGGACAAAGTCCATGAGGTGATAGGTTTTACTATCTGACTACATTCCTTCTGGTCAATAGTTCGTAATGTGGGTTGTCTGTATCAGAACCCTAAGAATCTCTGACTTGGTGCACTATTAATTTACAATGTACACATTTGTGCAGCAAATTCAATTCACCCTTTCGTATTTATTAAGTTTGTTTGTTGTCATAGTTCTTATCTTGAACCATACTGTCATGCAATGGCTGAAAGTCAAAGTAGGGCGAAAACTTAAACATTTTTAGGATTTTATATAAAATGAATAAGAAGTAAATATTTAATATTTAAATAAATAATACCGTGAAAGAATTAGAATGAATTTCATCTTAACTTTATGTTCAGTCTAGAAACATAAATTTCTGTTTTATTCATTTACAACTTCAATTATTTTGTATTTATTAAATTCATTTGTTTTCATCGAACTTTAGGTAGGGTGTACTGCCATACAGTATCCAGAAGTTGAAGTAAGAAAAAAGGACTACGATATTAAAATAAAATGAAAAAAAGTACTACCCTTAATTTTGATATAAAAATCACAGGGATAAAATTAACATAAATTGTACATTTACATTACGTCCAGTGGAGAAAAATAGCTCTTTTTCTGTTTTATTCATTTCCAACTTCATTTACTTTGTATTTATTCTAACTGTAGACAGCCATGCAGAGTTGTGAGGTAGCGAATTCTATTTTAATTTTGTTGTGGTTTTGTTTATGTTCATTTATTATTCCTTCTATCGTTTAGTTAAATTTGTAGTTTACATTAAGCGCTAACTTTACTTCTGGATAATCACATCAATTTTAAGTTTGCATGAATTATAAGACTGACACCACTTTCCCCTAGCGGTGACTTACAGGTATTATTAATGTTACAAAAGAGTATGTAAATAACGATCACGTGAATTGTAATGTAGTAAATAAAACCCTGTCATGAGCGTCAACAAGTTTATTCATGAGATTTAGTAAACGGGTGTACGTGGTTGGTATTGGAGGTTTTTATAATTTGGCAGTTGTGTAAATAGTGTTGTTTTAGAAATATGTTTTTTAACCTATTTTTTTACTTATAGAAATATTAATCGTGATATTGATGGTATATGGTTCTTTCTTGTTAGTAGGTAGTTATGGACATGTTTATTAACTGTATGTGATGTTTGATAGCTGACATCTGTGATAGTTTAAAAAAAAAATGGTCGGAGAAGGACACTTTGATCCGTAAATGAACGAACAGAATTACTTCGAGATGTTAAAACGGGAGGCAAGACTCAATATTAAAGTCTCAGCACGACAAGTACAACCGCAAGAGTATCTAGGACACAAAGTACGTATCATCTTAATGATACCCTTAATAAGGATACATCTATTATATTTTATAGTAAGTAATTTCACAAGGAGGTTTTCTATAACATGGAAAGGACTACTCGAAGCTACTACTTTATTCTTAGACCAATTAAAGATATTCTATATTACGTGTAACTATAGGATGATTTTATGTCTAAAATGAAAACGTGAATGTGTTTCCACGTAAATTCTTTTATCATACGAAGAAATGCTCGTCGTTCTACGTATTTGCAGAAAAATAATTACATATGGAAGGCTTGCAGATTTCCCCCCCCCCCCACTACACACATAAGATAAAGGATTTGTTCTAGTGTGTTCACTTTTCATCGTTTGATGTTTCCTGCTAATAACTTGTGTCCTGTTTAACCTAGCTAGTCTTCGAACTTCATGTAAGGTAACTAGAGCAGAAAATTTGAGAAACGAAGGTTTCAAGGACATAAACGATTTCTTCCTTGAAATGTATCTGCTTAAACCGTAAAGGATTCATGATGTCAGTGTAATGAGGATACTACAACTGGAAATTTATACCGAGTGATTAATGTAAACATTCCTTTATCTAAAGGGGAAGGAGTGTGAAAGAGCAACTTCAATTTTTATTATGTTATGCATTTGTTTACAGTTTATTTAATATTTATTCTATCGTTTAGTTAAGCTGTCAATTTTTAGTTTACACTTAAATGCTAACTCACTTTCTACCTAATGACATCGATTTTTAGTTTATATGAATTACGAGACTAACATCAGCTTCCTTTATCGGTGTATAAATGTTAATATAAACTTTTGAATAAACTCTTTTCAATAAGTTGTATCGTAAGAGATAGTGAGCAAGTGTTATTTGTTATAACATATCCATAAATTACATCTAATCTATACAATTAGTTTTATAAGGGGTCAAAAAAGAACGTCTTGGAAACAACTAACAAAATACCCAACATCACCTGCAACCGTAGAAGAACGAACAGAACTATTTATAGATATTAAACAGACAATATCCAAAGTTGAAATACATCGAAAGCTACAGCGAGAAGCTTACAACCGTTAGTCTCTTTCGGACACAATTAAAGTAGTTAATTTACTACTGCTGTTATTAAGAATATATTCATTATCTTCTCTAGTAAATTATTTTATTCTAAAATTTATTCTAAGATGCAATGTACTGTCTAAACTTACTATTTATGTTTCTCTATTTTTTCATATTTAAAAAATTAACTTAATGGTAGAACAATTTTACTTGTCTAAAATGAAAAAAATATTTTCTCCAGAGAATTATTTCTATACAACAGAATGCTCATCGTTCTATGTCGTTGCAGAAAAATAAGTGGCGACAGAAGGCTTGAAGAGTGCTTCCTCACCCACCTCTCCAATGAGATGAACTTATTTGGACGTGTCCATATCTCGACCTAAAGAGTCATTTGTGTCATCTGCCCAACCTAGATGGTCTTCGAACTCAAGCACTCCCTGTAAGGTGAACCAGAGCATGAAACTAAAGATCAATCTGAAGAGTTAAGAACATAAACAATTTGTCCTAGTATCTGTACTTAACTGTGAGGGATTCATGATGTCAGTATAACGAGGGCCTTAAAAGTAAGGATACGAAAATTGGAAATGTATAAGGAGTGATTTAATATTATCACTTTCTTTGTCTAAAGCGGAAGGAGTGTGAGATGGGATATTTTATTGTTATTTTGTTATGGATTTCTTTAC
>NW_013667270.1:244950-259152 GCF_000517525.1 Limulus polyphemus | reverse complement strand
GGTACACCGATGCAAATGTCTAAATAAACAGGTAATTTTTAAAGTTGATGGTATTATCACAAGTAAGTTGAGTTTTTGGTTTATTGGTGAAAATTGTATAAAAATTTGATTAAATCACAATAATTTGTTAAATAAAATAACTTTCGACTATTACACTTTATCGTGCTTTTTTAACACACACAATCCTCTTAGATGGCATTATTAAGATTACCACATTTGGCTGATCTTGAAAAATGTGTTTTGTCTTAATTCCTGAATTTGTAGTTAACCGATGTCATTTTGTGTCCATTGGAAATCTATAATCAAACAGCTGTAGTTCACCCTATAAAATAATTATATAGTTTCTGTTATCCTAAACTGCTAAAGTTACAACGATGTCCTGAATAACTTAAGTCCTGCTGTATCGCAGGTGGTTGGCATTACCTTTGTCACTTCCGAACGTAAAGCTACACAAAAGGGTATATGTGCTCTGCTCACCACGGGTATCGAAATCCGGTTTCTAGCGGTGTGTGTCTACAGACATTCCGCTGTGCCACTGGCGGGGCTTTCAATTCTATATACAAGATTCGCTTTTGTAGATATTACAAAAAAAAGGTTGAGTGCGCCATAGTAAAATGAATATGAGTATGGAAATCAGCATGTCACGTAACAATCACAGCCGATATGAGGTCGCGGTGGAAAGGAATGCACTAGAATTATATTTTGGACATTGTTTGGTGTTTCGTATGACACAGAAAATTTATCTCTTTGGGAAGGGTGTGTAACAGATTTTCCGACGCAAAATATTTATACACTCAGGTCATAAAAAATGTATTCAGATGGGAAATTTTAAATCTACAAGACGAAGACACAACCCTTTGGAGAGTTTGTGGTGCTTACTAAACTAGACAAAGGAAACGGCACATAAAGAAGACAAAGTAACACAGGTAATTAGTAACTCTACTAAACTATCGAAAGAGCCTACCACTTTTAGAGAAATCAAATGAAATAAATATTTGCTAAACTTAAAGAAAACTAATGCTATTTACGATAATACTTATAACGACATAAAACCAGTTGGTTCCCACGCTGGCACACTTTACGGACTACCTAAGATTCACAAATCTGATTGCCTCATTATACTTATTGTTTCCAACATAGATTGTTTTAACTACAAAATTTCCAAATTTTCTGTTCGTTTTCAATTTATTTTGTGTTTAATAGTTACATATTTAACGACAGCTTTAAGTTTTCTAATAACGGTACAAATTTGAGATTTGATGAAGATTTTATTTAGACAGTCTATATATATTACATCTTTGTTCATTAACCTTCCCCTAGATGAGACTGTTAAACTTTGTATTAATCTTGTCTTCAAAGAAAAAGAGTGTGTTAATAAACTAAGTAGACAATCTTTCAGACAACTGATGGAATATGTCACGAAAACTCTGTTTTTTAGTTCAGTGATGAATTTTATGAACAAGTAGATGGAGTCAACATCGGGTCTAACTTAGCGCCTGTAATGGCTAATGTTTCATGTGCATTCATGAGAATAGTTGGTTGAGAGATTGTCCTAATGAGTTCAAACCGCTAATTTCCAATCTATTTGTTGATGAAGTATTCAAAAATGAAGATCAGTTAATGAAACTTGTAAAATATTTTAAACATGTTAACATTAAGTTCACCTGTGAACACCAACAGTGCTCTAACTTTTATTAACACATATGTTTTAAAGAAACAAGGACGTTTTGATGTCGGCCGTTATCAGAAATACACCTACACCGAACTTACTTCATTTCAAAGAAAACTTTCCAAAATGTCTTACTTTTCGTGCACACCCTATCACCAATTCCATGGAACTTTTACAGAGAGAGTTACTCAAATTAAAACCTGTTTTAAAACTTAACTCCTTCATGAACAACTTTATTGATTCTACCATCAATAAAACCGTTCAACAACTACATCTATCCAGGTCACTAATTATGACGTCCCGAAGCTACAGGTAATGATATCTCTACCGTAAACAGGTTCACACTCACGAATATTGAAGAGGAAACTAAACACCATAATCAATATAGTCTATCCAACTTCAATGTTTGTTTAGATCTTTATTGGGAATCCAGATTTTTTCAAGTTTAAAGATCGTATACAGTTTTCTCAACAGTCGCATGCTATTTATGAATTCTGCTGCCCAATGTGTGGGGGCGCTTATGTCGGATCGACTGTTAGACGACTGAGAGATCGTTTAAAGGAGCACTGTAATTCTAGGTTCAAAAATAATACAAGCATTGTTCGTCATGTATTAAGTGAATGTGAAATAGCCCAAACTCACAATATACTTAAAGGAATCGGTAAAGCCGAAAATGAGACTGAACTACGGGTGTCAGAGACTCTTCTAATCTTTCACATGAAGCTGATATCATGGATCAACTTGGGGAACTATGAAGACCTAGAAAGAGACCTGCCACACATTCTGGTAAGCAAAGTACAGTGTTTTGTAACAGGCGAAAATTAACGAACACGAAAACCGTCCATCTGCCCCAGGCAACAATATGCAACATAATCAAGAAGTATCTTCTGAAAGAGAGGCCAATAAAGTATGGGTCCACAAAGGTAAGGGTTCCAATTATATCTCTTGTTCAACCGTTGAAATACCTTAAACAGTTGAAGAATGAAACGAGTATTCATACTATTCCATATGAACCCATACAGGTCAAGTTGTCAGACGTAGCGTTTCTAGGTTACTAAGAGATCAGACTATTGAACCAGGCGACGGGAAACCAGCATCTCCTTAAATGAAGTGGATTATGAAAATCCCTACAGGAAGGAGATGTAGGCTATGGACACGACAGTCTTACGATGGAATCTTTTGCAATAAAAACTTTGCTGCGGGGCTATTATGAAGGTCACGGTCGTCAGACTGAGCATGAGTGAACTGTAATGAAAAGATGAGGATCTACAACCGTACAACATGTTCAAGAATCTGAGCAATTCTTTTCTACTTTCTTTTATAATACAGCTAAGTTTCAGGAACATTATACAGAACTAAAGAATCTAAAATATTAAGCTAAAAACGTCTTTTCGATTATACTTATCAACAGAGTTATAAAGAAAGCATTATGCCTCTCAAGTCTGACAGTAAATCGTGTTCATATTGTTATATTTTGGAATTTCAAGTGGTCTGAAACCGAGCTAAATGATATTTTAAATTTAGTAGTTAAATTGTACATTGGATTTAGCAGTTAAGTAAAAAGCCGATATATAGTCAGTTTATGATATTTGCCAACAAGATTGATACACAGTTTTCTTTTTTTTCAACACAAATACGTTTTAATATACACAAAACAATACAACTTACAATCACAGTTATTACAAACAATGATTTATAAACACAAATTTCACAAACTTACAATCAATATAAAGTCTTCTATCTAGTCTGGAACTTCTTTGATACCTTATCGAGGGTTCACGATAAGCGAGTTAATTACGAGTTGATGTAGGTACGATTCGCTTAACGGGAAGCTAGCTATCTTTGTCCTTCATTATATAACAGCCGCACACACAGAGTTTTCCAAGATGAATTTATATAATGTTTTCGTAAAAATACTAATGTCCGATGAGAATCCACTGAAGTTAAACGATTTGTAATGTTCGAACCTGTAAAGGTTCCTGGTCAAATATCTGAATTTTTCCGATTGGTAAGCATTACAAACATCACAGTTATAGCTTCCAAAGTTTATAGCACACTAATAATAGATACTATTTTTTTCGCACGTCGCGTTGGTTATATTTATAGGCTTGTGGAGGTTTTTAGAAATATCAGTTTTACGTAACAATACTGGCGCTAACACTAGCGTTTATGTACACACATACTGTTGATTCTTACTCTCGATAACCTTTTACAACTTTGGAGAATAGGCAGAAGTTTTGCAATACATATTTAACACTATAAGCTATGCATATTTCTGAATATAAACTTAATCTAAACAAACATTGATACTAAAACAAATATATAATAACATATTCGTTACAACTCCCTCCTTATAGAATTGAAAATTGGCTTTAGACATTTTTTTAACTAAAATATTATATATATATAAACAATGACTACAAAAAATACAAACTTCAATAATAATTACAGTGTACAAACACAATCAATACAAATAACCTTATGATAATAAAATTACATAGTACCTCAGCTCAAATGTTATCAACCCCTTGGACATGGATTATTCCCAAATCATACTCTTGTTGTGATAAACTGCAATTTAACAGTCTTATGTTTTTCTTTTCTTTCTTTCTTCTTTTTACTTTCTTTTTCTCTTTCTTTCTTTTTTACTTTTTCTCTTTTTCTTTCTTTCTTCTTCTTACTTTCTCTTTCTTTCTTTCTTCTTTTTACTTTTTTTTCTCTTTCTTTCTTTCTGTCTTTTTATTTCTCTCTTTTAATTAGATATCCCATAGTGTGTAACAATACTAAGACCATGTCCTCAGGACGGAACTTACATTCAGCTGGGATAGGTTTAAAAGGAGCAAAATTAATTTTCTGGTTAGATTTTCCGACTAACTGACAGGTATGACAGGTTTTCAAAACTGAGAAACGTCTTGTCTAATTTTTTGGCTAAAAGAAATGTCTCATCATTTTGTCACACGTCTTGTTGACACCTAAATGACCTCCCATGGACAACTTTCAATATTTCAGAACTATATGCTTTGGGAACAACGATTTGATAAATAATAACCCAGTCTTCTGAAGCTGGCACATCTGGTGGTCTACATTTCCTTATAAGCACACCATTTAAAAAAATAACGATTTGGAACTTACTTCAGTTCATCTTTTGGAAGAGCATATTTAAATAGTGAACAGATCTGCAGATCTTTGTCTTGCTCAGTGTTCAGTTTACTTTTAGTAAATGGAACTTCACTACGTGAATCAAATCCCTCACGTCCATCGTTATCCCTTACCGAGGAATCATTAGTAGGACAATTATCCACAAGATCCTCGTCGGATCCAATAAATGTTTGAGGCAAATCTATAAGTTCGTCCTCTGAATTCATGTATATCATTTGTTTTTGGGAAACACATCCGGATTCTCCACAACGACAACGTCATCGTTAGATGAAACAGCGATCGGCTTACTAACCAATTTAGGTTCAGCAACAACTTATCCCCCAGCCAAATTGTTTCCCAAAAATAATGATACACCCTTAATTGGCAGAGTAGGTCTTACTCCAACCACAATTGGTCCCGAAATTAGGTCTGATGCTACATAAATGTTATGAAGATGAACATTAACAAAACCACCCTCAATACCCTGAGCAATAACAGACTCACCAGTGGCAGAACTCGAATCTAAAGGCAATATACCTTTAACAACAATGATTGAGTCGCCCAAGTACCACGTAGAATATGCATGGGTATAGGATTGCCAGTGTAATTTGTCAAAGACACAGAATCAACAGACAGAAAAAGTATATATTCCTCCCTGATTTCATCAGTCTTTATATCAATGGCCAAATCAACAACATCGAGTGATCTGGTGAAACCACGCTCATACGTCGACACAAACACACTGGGTGTTGGTTCCTTTTCTTTTTTCTTTTTCAATTACCAACAATCGGACATAACATGACCAGGTTTTTTAGAAGAATCTTCAACTTTAGTGGATTGAAAAGATACAGGTTTTTGTTCAAATTGTAGTAATATCTTTTTGTGAAAAGTGGTTTTTTGCGGTAAAGTGTAGTCATTGGAAATAGCAGCTGCTTCCTGTAGTGTTTCAACTTTCTTTTCATCCAAGTAGGTTTTGAGGTCGTCACGTGCACAATGTTTAAATTCCTCAATTAGACATAATTGTCTTAGGTTGTCGAAACTATCGCCAATATGCATAGAATTGCACCATCGATCAAAATAACCTCTTTTTCATGGGCAAATTCCATATAAGTTTTATTATCTTGTTTGCGATAACCTCTAAACTTTTGACCATAAGCTTCTAGTTACAACTCATATGCTTTGAGAATAGCTGCTTTATCTTTATCATAATTCGTACAATCTTCTAGAGAGAAAGCGGTATAAGCTTCTTATTCTTTACCAGTTAAGACACTTTGTAATAATAATGACCATTTTTCGGTGGGCCATTCCATGGTTTGAGCAACCTTCTCAAAATGTTAGAAATAGTTATCAACTTCGTTTGCATTGAACGGTGGTACTTTAACATATTGATTAAGTTCAAAGTTATCATTTAGCCTTGGTCGATCAGTGTTGAGTCTAATTTTAATTTATTTCACCCTAATCTCTTTCTTGGTTTTAATACGAGCTTTCTCAGCGTCGAAACGTTTGTTTTCTCTTTCAGCTTCGATCCGAACTTGTTCTTTCTCGGCTTCAATGCGAGCTTGTTCTTTCTCTTTCTCGGCTTCGATTCAAGCCTGTTCAAGCTCGACTTTTTTCAATTTTAGCTGGATCTCTAACTTATCTTTATCACTGAACCCCGATTGGCTAGTAGGGGCACTAGAGTATTCCTCTAATGCTTTCTCAGGCAACAAATAATCGTCGACTAGTATTTCGATAATACACTTTTTTAGTTCATTTTTTTCATTGACCTTTTAACTTCTAGTTCTAAAAGTTTGCCAATTTCGAGCAATTCCTTTTTGTTATATTTTTCTAGTTGTTCTATGGATGGTGATACAAGAAAATCTTGTTAAACAGACATGATCAAATCTTGTTGGTATTGATAAATGTGAATTCAACTGTGATTTAAATTTCAATTTAGATCGAATTTTGTCTCTGATTCAGACCTCGAACACGAGCCCCCGATTTATTATGTTACGTATTGGAATTTCAAATGGTCTGAAACTGAGTTAAATGATATTTTAAATTTGGTAGTATTTTTCCCAAATGCTACCGACTTACTTTGGTATTGTGATCTGTCTACCTCTTTATCTGACGTGTTTTCTCGAATGCTACCGTCGTGTTCTTCTAAACTATGTAAATCAAACAATATTATAGGTTCTTCTCACTTTTTATGTCTCCCAGTGGCATAGCTGTATGTCTGCGGACTTAAAACGCTAGAAACCGGGTTTCGATACCTGTGGTGGGCAGAGCACAGATAGCCCTTTTTGTAGCTTTGTGCTTAACTACAAACAAACACTTTTTATATTTAAAGACTTCACCAACTGTGTCATTATATTACTAAACTAAAAACTACGTTTAATACATCAACAAGACATATTTTTTGGTTGTTGTTAAGCTTAAAGCTACATAATGGGCTTTCTGTGCTCTGCTCAATGCGAGTATCGAAATCCGATTTTTAGCGTCATAACCACTCAGACTTACCGCTGAGCCGCCGGAATACAATGATAAATAAAATATACATTTACATGCTTATGCCAAAAAGATTATCTTCATTTTAACTGACTAAAAGTGGTTTTCATAAGTTAGTGAATAGTTTTTTTACACTTTGAAAAGTAACATTTCTGTCCAGTTAGGTAGAAAGATATGCATTATGAATTAATTCTAAAATTTCGTTTATTAAATAAACAGAATATCTTTTATTATTTTGCTATTTTATTGTCTGTTGTACAGGAGTTTTTCATACGTCGATAATGATGCTGTTACTTTTGTATTTCCAGTCGACTGTATCAACTTTTCAAGAAACTATTGTTTTCCGTCTTATTCTTCAGTGTAGTTTTATTTGTTTTTACATGTAATTCCTTCCATATATATTATGTATGCTATTAACTGTTGTCATTACAGCCAGCTCATATACAGATACTATTACCACAAAACGCTTTGTGCTGAGGTAGTTGGAAGTGATAAGCCTGTGGTGGAATTACAGCAAGAAAGATGATAGCATTCGAAATAATGCAACTGATAGAGTGAGAATGGAAGGGAGTTATGAGAATAGAGGCAGATGGTTAAAGAGGGAAAAGGAAAAAAAAGGATATGAGAATGGAAACAAATGATTTAGGATAAAAATCTGTCTGGAGTGCCTTAGAAAATATTGTTTGTCATGATAAACTAATGAAATAATGAATTAAAGAGATGTCTTGTTTGACAATGTTGCTATACAATATTATTGTATTACTTTTGAAAACAAAAAAGTCACGAACGAATGAAATAAACCTTGTAGAATTAATATCTTGTTGTAACTTTTGTAAAATCGCATTTAGAAGAAGAAAAAAAAACGAACTCATCCCTAATTCTGCCCCTTTCGTTTGATTTTGTACGTTAAATAAGCAATCGCTCTTTTCTTTGCCTTTACTTGTATAACAGTCGTTATTAAGGAGTTTCCAGATTATGATTCTTTTATTTTATAATAACCCAATCATTGTATTCGACCTGAACAGATCTTGAGTTTTTACACTCTCTGGAGTCTAAAGTCAGGAAATGCTGTGTTTGCCTCGTATTTTTTAACATCCAGTCACTGTGAAATGATGTGGACTTACTTAGTTCATGGTTGTTACTAATTTGAAGACTTCGTTATAGATAATGGATAAACAACAATTTGTAATCATAATGAAGTGATTTGTTTTTAAGGAAACATGTTTTGACAGAATATTGGTCTGTCTTCTTCAGCTACCTGAATTTGCTGTTGTATTAGCAGTATGTGCTTCCTGACACAAGTCTTTGTGCATGAAGTTGGTAAGAAAGAACTGCCTGTATCCTAGAGAAAATAATCTTTGTTAATCGTATCTGTATTAATTAGCATCCTTGAAGCCTTCTTTCAGTGTTACTGCATATTTCATATCGAGTCGAATGAAATAGTTTCTGAAATATGCAACAGGTCAAAAGTACTTAGAGTTTTGTTATATTTTCATTATACTTTGATTCGACCAGAGAAACCTATATAATTTAGAGTATTTATTTTACATACGTTTGAATACGTGGAGCGTCCTTAAATTATTGAGAGTGTCTGAATTTTTTCTATCTGTCCCTTAGTATTAATTATACATCTGTTCTTTGAAAATGGTAATTTCTATCAGTTTACCAGATTGAATCAAACACAAAGACATGCCGATTTCTTAAAAAAAAACCAAAACCAAAACAACGATATAACTTTTATTCTATTTCTCTTTTCTCTCGTCCTCGTGTCCTACATTATATTATGGTGGAGAGAAAGATAACGTGCTAGCTCACGTTGAAATATGTTATCACCATCACATTAAACTCTCTGTACCCTTTCATGGCAAATAAAACATTTAATGATAAAACGCTTTTTGAGCTGTACTAAATTTAGTTAGAAGTTAAACCTTCAAACTGGTGTGTCTGATAATCAGTTAATAGAGATTTCTCACTGAAATTAAACTCATGTAAAAAAATATAACACTGCGACAAACATCGGTGGTAGTTCAATAAATTTAACTATGGAACTTGGTAAATGGTACTAGAAATTACAAACTTGCGTAAATACATTTTATTATATTATACACTAAAACAATGAAGTACATTTCACCTGGTGAGTTCTCGTGCGTTAGTCAAAACATAACTATTCGAACTGTGTGTGAAGGGTTAGGTCAAAGCATAGGGAACTATAACTTCAGCTACACATTAAAAAACAGCTCAGTGAATGTTTCTTGTATTTCTCTCAAAGTTTGTTTCTAACAATGTCAGCTTGTTTACTTCTTTAGGCTTTTTTGAAGTGACTACTAGGATTTAATACAATAGTATTTTAATTTTGAGTAACTGCTTCAGCTTCCTCTAAGACCTAAGCATAATTTTAACTCAAGGATTATTGCTTGTTTCCATATTACACTTTTTAAGTAGAAAACTATTAGGAGAGATACAAGTTCCTACATGAATTAACATTAAAATAGGCTTTTGAATGTTTAAAACTTAAAATGTGATATTTACATTACAATATATTCATGTAGCCTTATTAGATGCATCAAATATAATCAGTAAAATCAGTACTCATTTTATTTTGAATTTTGCTAGCGCAGATAGCCGTCCCTAATTTAGCAGTGTAAGACTGGAGGGAAGGCAGTTAGTCATCACCACCCACCGCCAACTCTTGGGAATAGTGGGATTGACCGTCACATTATAACGCACCCACGGCTGAAAGGGTGAGCATGTGACCCTCAGATTGCGAGTCGAGCGCTCTAACCACTTGGACATGCCGGGCCCTAAATCAGTAATAAAATATAAGATGGGAAATGCTTTTCTTTTTTGGGGATGCAGATGTCTTCAAGTGACACTGACGATACATATATGTAAATGTAGTGAAATATTATGGTACTTGTAAATATACATAAGTATGTTTACGTTTTTATTTCTAAGGACATAATTACTGAATATATATATGAGACCAAAAACAGAAACTCAGTATGATATAATTTCTTCTCGTCTTTGTTTTGCTACAAGATAATACATAGACTAGGTGCATTGTATTAGTCTATTCTTTTCAGTATGAATATATATGTCATGCACATATTTGGAAGTTGTTCCTTAACAAACACTAAGGAAATGTTCCATCCATATAATCCCCCACAGTTGCAGATCATAAAATTTGGTTATCTTAATGAAAGCCTGATATTTGCTTGGCTTCCAACTGGCTAACTGATGTACAAAGTCTATAAATTAGTAAAAGCAGTGAAGCCTGGATTCCAAGTCACTTTTCGGTATCTGGTTGCTAGGCAACGGAAACTGAAAGAGGCGTTTCCTAAGTGCAGAAAGCTGCTAGAGACGTGCAGAAATTCGGGATATGTTGTAGTCCAATGTAATGAATGCATTATTAAGTTACTCCTGGGAGCATGCTGAAAAATTATGTGTAAGTGTAAACACAAAAAAAATATTTTTATTAAAAAATAGACAGATAAAACCAGCGATACGATTGTAGATTGTGCATTTTTTGGAAAAGAAAATACATAACGTTTCTCTCCGTTTTCTAATAATTCGAGCTACATAACGTATGACAAGTTTTTCTTTCTTCAAACATGCTAATTTCTGTGTATTTTTATAAGCAAAACATCTTCAAAAGTACAATATAATTTCACAGTTCTTGTGATTTACTGATTTAATCGGTAAACGTTGCACACACAAACTATGATATGTTGACTAAAACTAGGTGTAATTTTAGTACTGTCAGATGAAAAGTCTACTCGTAATATGTATTGATCTCATGTTGTCCGTTAGAAAGAGTTAGATTAAAATTCTACTTGTGATGAGTATTGATCTCACGTTGTCCGTTAGAAAGAGTTAGATTAAAATTCTACTCGTGATGAGTATTGATCTCACGTTGTCCGTTAGAAAGAGTTAGATTAAAATTCTGCTGGTGATGAGTATTGATCTCACGTTGTCCGTTAGAAAGAGTTAGATTAAAATTCTACTCGTGATGAGTATTGATCTCACGTTGTCCGTTAGAAAGAGTTAGATTAAAATTCTACTCGTGATGAGTGTTGATCTCACGTTATCCGTTAGAAAGAGTTAGATTAAAATTCTACTCGTGATGAGTATTGATCTCACTTTGTCCGTTAGAAAGAGTTAGATTAAAATTCTACTCGTGATGAGTATTGATCTCACGTTGTCCGTTAGAAAGAGTTAGATTAAAATTCTACTCGTGATGAGTATTGATCTCACGTTATCCGTTAGAAAGAGTTAGATTAAAATTCTACTCGTGATGAGTATTGATCTCACGTTATTCGTTATAAAGAGGATTGCAGCTAACAGGCTAACGGCTACTCATCAAGGGTTTGGTATAATTGATGAACAACATTTTATTATGTTGAGACTTCTCCAAACTATTTATTCTTTGATATCCAGAAAAGACCCTTTGTAATCAGTTGGTACAACACATGATTCAAACACTGGATTTATAGTAAAACCAGACTTCAAATTCACTCATGCTTTCTAATTAGTTGAACTGAGTTGAAAATAATTTTCACTAACGCAATTGTTAGACATAACGAATCAAGTTGCAAAAACCTGTATCATGTATCAACTGGTAAAAATTTGTTCATCCAACTTTTCTACTTTTGGTAGCTATATTACATAAGGCTAAAACATGAAACATGAAATATGTGGTAAAACAGCACAATAACAGATCTTAACGTTTATGTTAAAAACTTCTATATTTTGGGTTTTTAGCAAGAGGTTTTCCCGAACATAGCGTCAAATGTATTCGATGTTTTGTTTCTGACAATGTATTACAATTTCTTTGGGTTTTACTACAGCGTGACAATTTATTACAACTTCTTTAGGTTCTTACTACGGCGTGACGATTTATTACAATTTCTTTAGGTTCTTACTACGGCATGACAATTTATTACAACTTTTTTGGGCTCTTACTACGGCATAACGATTTATTACAATTTCTTTGGGTTCTTACTACGGCGTGACAATTTATTACAATTTCTTTGGGTTCTTACTACGGCGTGCCGATTTATTACAACTTCTTTGGGTTCTTACTACGGCGTGACAATTTATTACAACTTCTTTAGGTTCTTACTACGGCATGACAATTTATTACAACTTCTTTAGGTTCTTACTACGGCGTGACGATTTATTACAATTTCTTTGGGTTCTTACTACGGCGTGACGATTTATTACAACTTCTTTAGGTTCTTACTACGGCATGACAATTTATTACAACTTCTTTAGGTTCTTACTACGGCATGACAATTTATTACAATTTCTTTGGGTTCTTACTACGGCATGACAATTTATTACAATTTCTTTGGGTTCTTACTACGGCGTGACAATTTATTACAATTTCTTTGGGTTCTTACTACGGCATGACAATTTATTACAACTTCTTTAGGTTCTTACTACGGCGCTATATAACAGTTTCTCACCATAAATTATTATTTTTTCTATCTTAACTAGTCAAATGAGCTTTGACTCTTAGAGCAGGTCCCTATTGACTGCAACCTTTAGCACAGCGGATTTTATTGAATTGCTGTCATTGACTTTCGCATGCTTGAAATCAATCTTAAGTCAGGTAAAGTGGTCATGCAATTTATAACATTCCTTGTGATTTGTTTTCAAGAAGCTAGGAGTATTCTCGTGTAAGTTATTGTTACTTACAGAAATTCGTGCAGTTCTAGGACAAACCATTGAAATGTTTTCTTCTTATCTTGAAAAAATCCTAACTGTTGGAGGTTTCCTGGTGCTTGGTTTGGGATATTCACGCTAAACACTCAAGGGTCATCTGTGGTAGCCGTCCCTTATTTTGTGCTGATAGACTAGAGAGAAAGTAGCCAATTGTTGGAGGTTTCCTGGTGCTTGGTTTGGGATATTCACGCTAAACACTCAAGAGTCATCTGTGGTAGCCGTCCCTTATTTTGTGCTGATAGACTAGAGAGAAAGTAGGTAGTTAACATTACCGCCCCACACCAACTCTTGAGCTATCTTAATCGGATAATTGGATTTTACTTTAACTTTTATAACATATCCACCCCCACCCCATAATGTGGAAAGTATTATTGAGGTGACCCTCGGGCTCACAGTTCAGCACGCTAACGAGTGGGAATTCGCCTTCATTAACTGAGACATAGCTAAGAAAATTGACTGTGTAAGCTTGAAATTTTTGGATGTAAAACATTGATCTTTCTAGCAATGACTTCAAAACATTTATTGTAAATCGAGCAAACACGACATTTGTATAGTTCTTGTTGTGTTATTGTTTTAACTTTCCTGTAGAAAGTGGATAATAAGCTTTTAATTCTTACTTAATGGGTGTTTCGGAACTCTTCACTGTGTATTTTAGATATTACAATGAAAACATTACTAAATATGAAACAATCTTACTTCGATGACCTTCACCCAAACCTGCCTTCACGTGTAATTAGTCAAACATAAAACACAACCGTAATAAAGATGCTTTCACTACAGTCTGTGTAGAAAAGTTGATTTCGTAAAACCAACGCGTACTTCAAACGAGAAACTCACTTTTGGATTATTGATTTTAAAGTTAACTTTTGCGGAAATATATGAAAACGCGACTTTTTTCACTAATACCGCCTTTTATATTTGCGAATCTCTAAACATACATTATAATACAAAAGAAGCAGCTAAATGGGATTTCATTAAAACAAATTAGTAGAACACAACTGAAAGTCGAAGAATTTCAATCATAATTTGAAAGAATTTGAAATATAATTTTTTTTTCAAAATCAAGCATGAATGAGTAAAAAAAAATGAATAAAGGTTTTATGTTTCGAAAGTAAAATAAAAAAAATACAAACTACATACGTCCTGCAATTACAAGATATATTATCTCCGATAGCTTTCTA